>NC_058081.1:289338362-289638362 GCF_014858855.1 Bufo gargarizans
CTGGACTGCTCTGTCAATAATGGAACACATAAAAAATGGGGATCACGCAAAAAAAGAGAACAAATACAATATGGTGCAGTGATAAGAATCTAACTTACTGTAGTCCCCTCCTAAAGTCTCTGAATCTCAAGTCACATAATCTAAAGTCACACACTTAATACAAACACACACTTGAATTCAAGCACGCGAATGCTCACAAACTCACGTTGTTTGACTGCTTGTATAAGTGCAGCTCTCAAACCAAACTGCTTTTTTCCCTCTGGATTCAAAGGACTTAGCTGCCCTCAAGACTGGCTATTTAACTTCTCCTAATTAGATAGCCGCACCCTAATTACTCACCTGTTTGTGCAACACCCTGGAGAAGGAAGAGGAAATAAAAATGTAATCACAGTATAGTCTCAGCTGCTATTAAATAAAAAAGGCAGCAAAAGCAAGTCACAGTGTATAAACTAGACTACACTGCTCTGACTTGGTATAGAGTACAATAAAGTCAGGCACATCTACTCAGCAATGCACACAAATAATTTAGCTCTCACAGATACTACTTTACAAGGCTCTGACTGCCATAGCAACTAAACATCCTCTATGATCTTATTGTTGGGGGACCTTTAGTCACTGGCAGCAGCCCACACCTGATAAATGACCTCTCAGCTGCCATTGTCACAATTAACCACAGCAACAGAGAGGTCTGTAATGTCTGTAATTGGAGTTATCTCTGATCACAGACAAGGCAGCAGGTGTCTGCTATGTAAAACAGCAGGTGCCTGCCAGCTACAGCACCCACTATCCCTCTGTGGATGCTATCTTTATAGACCTGACTTCTACTGTACATGTGCCGTGAATGTTGGGCAGGGGATAAACTTCAAAGCAATGAGCATCAGCTTTGCTAATTCCATTATTTGTCTTCCTAAATTGGAGTGAACACTGTCAGGTTGAATTTCAATACATGTAAATACATTTCAGTTTTAATTTAAAATACAATGTGCAATCTATACTCCTGGCATGATAGATTTATTCTGATGCTATTCCCAGCTACAGTTTATCTCCTTAATTACATTTGTCATTGGATATATTGTCAAAAATAGAACTCAGAAATGTCAAAGTTATTTATTTATTCTTCAAGCAAACTGCATGGTAGCTTGTACTGCAATGATAGTTATAAAAGGTTTATAATAACTACAGTGTGTACTACAGCAATGTAAAATATTTATTCAGGTTATAATGTGACATTCAAGCCTCTTCATTTTTTAAATATTCCTGTATAGATAGTTGCACAGACCTGGAGAGTGTTCTTGATCTGGCCAACTGTTGTGAAGGGTGTTTTCTTCACCAGGGAAAGAATTCTTCGGTCATCCACCACAGTTGTTTTCCGTGGTCTTCCGGGTCCTTTGGTGTTGCTGAGCTCACCAGTGCGTTCCTTCTTTTTAGGAATGTTCCAAACAGTTGTTTTGGCCAGGCCTAATGTTTTTGCTATCTCTATAATGGGTTTGTTTTGTTTTTTTCAGCCTAATGATAGCTTGCTTCACTGATAGTGACAGCTCTTTGGATCTCATCTTGAGAGTTGACAGCAACAGATTCCAAATGCAAATATCACACTTGAAATGAACTCTGGCCCTTTTATCTACTCATTGTAATTGGGATAATGAGGGAATAACACACACCTGGCCACGGAACATCTGAGAAGCCAATTGCCCCATTACTTTTTGTCTCTTAACAGGTGGGAGGCACATATGCAAACTGTTGTAATGCCTACACCGGTCACCTGATTTGGATGTAAATACCCTCAAATTAAAGCTGACAGTCTGCAGGTAAAGCACATCTTGTTTGTTTCATTTCAAATCCATTGTGGTGGTGTATAGAGCCCAAAAATGTTAGAATTGTGTCTGTGTCCCAATATATATGGACCTGACTGTATATAGCACTATATTCTAAATATTTACGAATTCTCGAAGTGCCGATATTCTCGATAAAAATTTGTAATACGAATGTTTGCGCTCAACTCTACTCATAACTCAACTGACCAGTGCCCAATCCTCTGTGTCTTTGGTGATCATAGGAGAATATCATGTGCCCATTATATTCATGGTATATTATAACAAGCAACAACATATAAAATGTATTATAGTCATAGACTAATTGTGGTCATTGTGTATTTTTGGAACTTGCCTGTGTCGCTGCCATGTTAAGCTGAGTTCACATCAGCATTCCTTTCCATTCTTCTGGTCCGTTATCGGAACAGAAGAATAGAAAGGACGGATTCCGCACATAACTGAGCCGAACGGAGTATACTGACCCGGTAGACTATAATGGGATCTGTTAGGTTTCAGCTGAGAGGAAGATTTTTGAAGCAGAGACAATTGTCCTAAATGAACGGAAAGGCTGAATGCTGATGTAAACTCACCTTAAGGCCTCATGCACATAACTGTTTTTTTTTTAAGGTCCGCAAAAACGGGGTCCATAGGTCCGTGATCCGTGACCGTTTTTTCGTCCATGGGTCTTCCTTGATTTTTGGAGGATCCACGGACATGAAAAATGAAAAAAAAAATCTAAGTCAAGTTTGCCATTGAAATGATAGGAAAAAACAGACACGGATCACGGACACGGATCACGGACGCGGATGACAATCTTGTGTGCATCCGTGTTTTTTCACGGACCCATTGACTTGAATGGGTCCGTGAACCGTTGGCCGTGAAAAAAATAGGACAGGTCATATTTTTTTCGCGGCCAGGAAACACGGATCACGGATGTGGCTGCCAAACGGTGCATTTTACGAGTCAATGGGTCCGCGAAAAAAAAAGGAAAACGGCACAACGGCCACGGATGCACACAACGGTCGTGTGCATGAGGCCTTATTCTGTCTTTTGGGAAGTCACTTAAAGATTAATAGTAATAATAATCTTTATTTAAAATAAAATGGGGGGTTAGTCACCACATCCCAGTGCGCAGGTGCACCTTGCCATGGCTGAAAGCACAAAAGCAAAATACAAACAATGCAACAGCACTCGACAAATACAAATAGTAAGGTAAATACAACAGTGCCATACTCACTATTAAAATATAAAATGCTAATGCTGCGTTATAAATGTGAGATTCTTGGTAAATACATTTTGTACAAAATTTGTGCCCGTCTGCATCTCTTTAAGATGGGATCCTAACACTAAATACCGCGTTCACTGGTGCCATACTGGCCACCATTAAATTCAGGGAATGCAGGCTCCACATGCATTCTGAACCCACACTATAATGTACCTCTTTGGTGCCCAGCATACTAGTGGAACCTGCTAGATGTAGCTGGAGCCTGCATTCTCTGTATTTAATGGAGGCCATTGTGGCACCATGAGAGGTATAATATAGTGTGGGCTCCGCATGCATGTGGAACCTGCATTCCCTGAATGTAATGGAGGGCGGTATGGCACCAGTAAATGTGGTATTGGGAGTTGTGGAGAGGAAGAGAGATTGAGAGGGAATGAGGTAAAAAAAAAAAAAAGACTACAGGGAGGTAGATGATAGATTTCTGGGGTTAAGGGGATATGCTGGCAATGGGTAGCGCCGTGCTGAATAGAGGAGTCAGACTGTAGTATGCCTGGCCTGGGCCCCCTGCTGGTTCGGGCCCCTACAGCTGCTACAGCAGTAGGGATACCCATGCTTATGGCACAAATTTAGACTGACTGTCTAGACAGTGGCTCAGGCTGGATGATTAGTTTGGTGAGGTAGAAATTTTAGTCTAGCTTTTATACCAACTATTATTTGGCTTACTTTGCAACAGAATTTTATGGCAGAATTGTGACACATTATGTTGCATCTTAGGTCCTGCTCCATTTATCATAAGGCCATGTAATTTCTGGTTAAGCCATGCCCCCTTGTGGGATAGATGCAAAGGTTTTCTCTAAAACTAGGTGAGCACAACATCTATGTGCACTCGCATTAGTAAATGTGGGCCAATATTCCTGCCACTTCAGAATTCATCCTGCTGCTTTTGTCAACAGTCACATCATCAATAAATACAAGAGAACCAGTTCCATTGGCAGCCATACATGCCCACGCCATGACACTACCACCACCATGATTCACTGATGATGCTTAGGATCATGAGCAGTTCCTTTCCTTCTCCATACTCTTCTCTTCCCATCACTCTGGTACAAGTTAATCTTGGTCTCATCTGTCCATAGGATGTTGTTCCAGAACTGTGAAGGCTTTTTTAGATGTCATTTGGCTACAGCAGTAGGGATGCCCATGCTTATGGCACAAACTTAGACTGACTGTCTAGACATTGGCTCAGGCTGGATGTTTAGTTTGGTGCGGTAGATATTTTAGTCAAACTTTTATACCAAATGTGGGCCAATATTCCGCCCAAAACTGCCATAACCAGTTATTAATATAATTATCTCCTATATACATCTCTGATAGACCCAAATCTACATCTACACTGGCTTATACTTAGGCCATCATCTATATGGGCTTATACTGCCTCTGGATGGGTATTAATTTTTATATTGAATTCAGCACTACAGAGCATACGGGCACATATACATTACTATATAACTATTGCCACGTGACAGTCCACAGGGGAAGGCACGTGGAGAGTGGAGAGGATGAAAATGACCACATAGGCAGTTAATGTAGGAGCACACCCTTTGTTCCCCTCGGTACACACCCTGGGCTAGGGGCTCCTGCCTGGTGGTGGCTAGGGTGCCCTTGATGGTGGACAGTTGGCAGGGTGTGCAGTGGCAGGGTTAGGGTTCACCCCAATGCTAAACTTGGTCCTCCGGACATCGTCAAGGTGCCACCTCATGTTGCTGGTCTCTGGAAGGGATAGTGAGGTGTGGTAAACTGCAGTGGGAATAAGTCAAGAGAGTCAGGGTCTGCAGTAAACTAGTGCAAAACATTCCTGGGCAAGGCACTGAGCTAGCTTCACCAGTGTCCTCCTTGGCTGAAGAAGGTTTCATGCTGAAGAAAAGCCTGGGATAGCTGTCCCTCTCTTTCTCAGAAGGCTGGGACCATGGCCAAAGGCTGGTGACCTAGGGTCTGTGGCTCAGCATCTCCATTTCTGCATCTTCTTCTGGTCACTCATGCAGTGTATCAGAGTCTCTCCTACTAAACACTGGTGCCTATCTCCAGACTGGCAGAGTCTCAGACTCCTACTAAACATTGGTCCCTATCTACAGACTTGCAGAGTATCTCTTACTAATCACTCATCACTATCTGCAGACAACTAGGGGTTCTGGCTACTCTCTTCATATGCAGTTGCTAAGTGAACTAGAAATTTCTATTTGGAGGGATGGAGTGGAGAATCACAGCCGAAACAGACATTGTTAACATTTCTGTCTGTCATAGACTTGTATAGAGTTTCAATGGAAGTCTATGGGAATGAAGCAGTTTTTCCTGACATAATCAAACCTTCAGAAATAAACACCAGAGCTAAACTAGACAGTCAGGAGATCAGGGTGTCTATTTTTTTCCTTCCAAAATTTTGGATAGGTAGAAAAGTCCAGACATCTCTGTGCATTAACCCTTTCCACAGTTCAGTGCAAATACAATGCAATAACAATGCAAATTAACAGGATATATTACATATAAACATAAAATGTAGCACAACAATATATAACATATCTAAGTGCATATAACAGCATAAATCAAAGTGCAAGTTAACCCTTCAAAGTGCAATAAAGTAGTGAATTGATGGCTCTGCATAGAAGCAATAGGAGCAAATGTCAACAAACATCTATAGTTCATAATACTCTTTCTCCAGGTCACTACAGGTGCCAAGCAGAAGGACAGCTGCAGGGGCCAGCAGATGTTGGAGGTAAATACCAGGCCAGCTTGATTAGCATAAATAAAGTCAAACTTTCCAGGATAGATGATGGATTGTGAGATGGGGAAACAGCTCTCCTTGTCTGAACACTGCGTAGGTTAAATTAAATGGTCTGGACTGACATTCTGCTGTTTGGCCACAAGATGTTGCTGTTTCCTAAACACAGCTACAGACCGCATATATTTCCATATTCATGAGAGGTGGAGTTACACAGAGCCTGGAGAAGAAAAGAAAGGGAGCAGCCTTCTTAGAGAGCTGAGACTAAGGAACTGTGTCAGTAGAGGATCCGACGGCATTCAGGTGTGAGAGCATCATCCCTCAGTAACCAGAGCAGCAGCTAAGTGAAGATGATTGTGTCCAAGACCCTCATCCTGTCCAGAGGAACGAGTATTGCTTCCAGGAATGCTGACGAGAGCTGAGGAGCAAAGCTACATACACTGCGGTACCGCATGCTTGTTGGAGAGGCATTTGTTCTGTTCAGAGTCACCAGCGGATGCAGAGCAGACCCGGGTCAGAAAGACTGATCATGCACGCACCTCATTACAGTGTTGGTGCCTAGAGACTGAGACCAAGCCTGTAGTTAGTTAGTTAGGGTCTTTATTTGTGTCAGGCCACAAGTATTGCTATTGTTCATTGCAAGGACTCCATAATATAAAGTGACATTTTACACTGTAGAGCTGAGAAACTTCCCACAAACTCAAGCCAGGCTGGCGTTTTGCTCAGGAGGAATATTCAGGCACGTGTTACAAGACCAGTTATGAGAGGGGGAATACTGTAGAGCTTTGTAACTTTGTAAGCTGTTGTGCTGCACCGCAGGCTAGCCCCTACCACACACCCATACAGTTATTCATTTTTTTTTGGGGGGGGGGGGGGGGGGTAATAACAGGTAAGGTGTGGCAGTTTAGTTGTGCCCGCTAGTAGGTAAATTACCACTCTTTCCTTCTGTATCCATTGGAGGGTGCAGCACAAGGGTCTCAGGCTTTCAGCTGGGTGTATGTAAATTTATTGTATTATCAAATTGATTAATAACTGTAGGCAGGCACACTTCATTTGAAGGAATCTAGATAGATCTTATCCATATTATTCAAATATCTCATTTATTAATTATTCTCACATATAAAATAATATAAAATATATAAAAAAGAAAAATATACTAAAATCTACACAAATAATATATAAAAACAAGCTGTTGTGTAAAATATATGAATTGCAATTCATTAATTGTAGAAAAGCTACTTATTTCTCTTCACTTCCCTCTGTATACTTAGTTACTGAGGGGAATAACTGAAGGAAATAAGTAGAAACAACCTTGAGTATTTATATTCTTGTTGTGCAAATGTTTCTCATTGGTTATTTCCCATTACACACAAGATACTAATTTATCCTCTCCATTTATGTATCAGCTTAATGTATTTCTGTATTATTCCAAAGTCTCAGCTCCTAAATCAATTCCGAATTAAACAAACAGTTCTCATAGATGATTTGTAGCAGTTTGTATCGATCTATTTATAGTAACATGTTGCAATGGTGACACTCAGTAGTCTTTACTCACTGTTAGGGTACTTTCACACTAGCGGCGATGAACTCTGGCAGGCTGTTCTGGCAGGTGAACAGCCTGTCGGATCCGTGCTGCCGCTAGTGCACTCGTGCCCCCGGACTTCCTCTCCGGCCCCATTGACTATAATGGGGCAGGCCGGAGTTCCGGCGGCAGCATGGCAAACATGCCGAGAGGCGGCCGGAATAAAACTACGACATGCAGTTTTATTCCGGCCGCTTTTCTGCATTTTTTCCATGCTGCTGCCGGAACTCCGGCCTACCCCATTATAGTCAATGGGGCCTGAGCAGTAGTCCGGGGGCACGCGTGCACTAGCGGAAGCATGGATCTGACAGGCTGTTCACCCGCCGAAACAGCCTACCGGAATTCCTTGCCACTAGTGTGAAACTAGCCTTAGCCGATCATTAGGCTGTCAGTTTTTCAAACCTCCACGTGATGATGGATAGTGTGGAGATACACAGTCAGATAGCGATACCTTCAGATACAAGCGGTACAATAGTGAGGTGGTGGGCAGTGAAATGGCGATCCCCTCAGAAGATGCAGCCGCCTCTTATCGCTGATGTGAGCAATTAGCCTGTATAGGAGCCACTGAAGCTCAGTGTTCCACGTGGTATGATGGTAAGGTACTGTAGTTGGCGGTGAAATGATGATCCCCTCAGAAATTGCAGCCGCCGTTATCGCTGTTGTGAACAATCAGCCTTTACAGAAGCTGCCAAAACTCAGCATCCCACGTGTTGGTGGAATCTCAACACTGCATGTAGTGGGATATAATGCAGTAAGATCCCCGGGCGCCGCTCTCCATGTCTGTATGCTTAGTTCACAATGTCATAATCGGTGAAAGGTCCTCTTTAAATATATCATATAGGAGACACACACAGTGATATTTGAGAAGTGAAATGAAGTTTATTGGATTTACAGAAAGTGTGCTATAATTGTTTAAACAAAATTAGGCAGGTGCATAAATTTGGGCACCACAAAAAAGAAATTAAATCAATATTTAGTAGATCCTCCTTTTGCAGAAACTACAGCCTTTAAACGCTTCCTGTAGGTTCCAATGAGAGTCTGGATTCTGGTTGAAGGTATTTTGGAACATTCCTCTTTACCAAATTTCTTTAGTTCATTCAGGTTTGATGGCTTCCGAGCATGGACAGCTCTCTTTAAGTCACACCACCGATTTTCAATTATATTCAGGTCTGGGGACTGTGATGGCCATTCCAGAACGTTGTACTTGTTCCTCTGCATAAATGCCTTAGTGGATTTTGAGCAGTGTTTAGGGTCGTTGTCTTGTTAAAAGATCCAGCCCCGGCGCAGCTTCATTGGTCTCCAGAATCTGCTGATACTGAGTGGAATCCATGTGTCCCTCAACTTTGACAAGATTCCCAGTCCCTGCACTGGCCACACAGCCCCACAGCATGATTGAACCACCACCATATTTTACTGTAGGTAGCAGGTGTTTTCCTTGGAATGCTGTGTTCTTTTTCCTCCATGCATAACGCCCCTTGTTATGGCCAAATAACTAAATTTTAGTTTCATCAGTTCACAGCACCTTATTCCAAAATGAAGCTGGCTTGTCCAAATGTGCTTTAGCCCACCTCAAGCGGCACCTTTTGTGCTGTGGGCGGAGAAAAAGGCTTCCGCTGCATCAGGGCCGGTGCTACCATAGAGGCAAGGGGGTCAATTGTCCCCGGGCCCCCGACTCCTTAGGGGCCCCCGGCCCCTAGCGCCGACCCTGCCGCAACTACTATTATAGTAATTGCGGACGGTCCCCCTTATAACCGCAGGACTATGAACAATCGCATACAGGCTGCGGTAAAGGAAGAGGCTGCAGTGATAGCTTGCACTGACCCATGCTGTCCAGCAGGTGGCAACAGCAGGAGACTGAAGTGAGGCAGCCAGGCTCTGCATAACAGCCCTGCCCAGTCTCTCTGATTCAGAAGCGCCCCCCTACTAACGCTTCGCCCCTGGCTGCCATGACAACAGGATTGTTTAATGGCAGAGAGAGAAGTCCTCACCTGAGAACACGAGTCCCTGGGAACAGCGGCCGAAACGGGCGTCAGAGGTGAGCGCCCTGCCGGCTGTATACAGTATAACGCTGCCCTGTGAAGTGCACACTACTACTGTAAAATGATGATTGCAGTCACTTCTGTTTTATGTATATATATATATATATATATATATATATATATAGTATACACACATACATATGGATTGTTTAACATATCAGTGTATATTCTGTGCCCCCAGTATGGGACACACATGTAATGTCTTCTTCAACCCTCTTTCCCTCCTGAAGTTCTGCCCGGTCACCCATATATGAGCCCCAAGCCGGGGGGGCGCTTTCTCTCAGCTTTTTACTTCAGGGCAAGGAGGAGAGCGACCTGTTTGACCACATCTCTAAAATGGCCGGTCTGGTGTCTAGTGGTTAGTGCCCACCAAAAGTGATCCATGGAAGGGCAAATGTTGCGGCAGGGACACGCCCCAAGGCTCATCAGTGTACCTGGGGAGCAGGTATCCCATCTTCTCCAATTCCAGAAAAGAGCTACTGCCGGCTGTGATCCTCATGTGGACATGACACATGGTACAGACAGGTCCCCCCGCTTCTTGTCGGCGATGGCGGAATTCTGTAATGGCAGTGGCTTTTGCAGCCAGATAATGCACCCTGTTACATGGTGTGACCGTGACACTATTCAAATGGGGATACGGGACCCCACCTGCGGACAGGTGGTAGATTGCTATTGTGGGACAACCCTCCCCCCCCAAATGCACATTTCTCCACTCCAACTGTCCAAACAGAACCAGGGCGGGCTAGTATACTGGCACTGGGACGGGTGAGATGGTGCCTGGGATGGATCCGACCCAGTTTAATCAACTAACCTACCAGTAACTGGCCCCCTCACACCCCCCAAATGCACATTTCTCCACTTCAACTGTCCAAACAGAACCAGGGCGGGCAAGTATACTGGCACTGGGATGGGTGAGATGGTGCCTGGGATGGATCCGATCCAGTTTAATCAACCAACCTACCAGTAACTGGTTGGTTGATTAAACTGGATCATGATCCATCCCAGTCTGGTAGGTTGGTTGATTAAACTGGATCGGATCCATCCCAGGCACCATCTCGCCCGTGCCAGTGTACTAGCCTGCTCTGGTTCTGTTTGGAGTCAGTTGGACTGGAGAAACGTGCATGGGGGGGGGGTGGAGGGTGGGAAGTGTGCTGCTATGATGGAGGGGGGGGGAATAATGTGACGCGAAGGGGATGATGACGTGACATGTAGGCCCCAGGGCCCCATGTTTTCTGCCCCAGGGCCCCATTTCACCTAGAACCGGCCCTGCTCTGCATCACTCTCGCATACAGCATCTCCTTGTGTAAAGTGCGCTGAATGGTTAAACGATGCACAGTGACTCCATCTGCAGCAAGATGATGTTGTAGGTCTTTGGTGCTGGTCTGTGGGTTGACTCTGACTGTTCTCACCATTTGTCACTTCTGTCTATCCGAGATTTTTCTTGGTCTGCCACTTCGAGCCTTAACTTGAACTGAACCTGTGGTCTTCCATTCCCTCAATACGTTCCTAACTGTGGAAACAGACAGCTGAAATCTCTGAGACAGCTTTCTGTATCCTTCCCCTAAACCATGATGGTGAGCAATCTTTGTCTTCAGGTCATTTGAGAGTTGTTTGGAGACCCCCATGTTGCTACTCTTCAGAGAAAATTAAAAGAAGAGGGAAACTTACAACTGACCCCCCTTAAATACTCTTTCTCATAATTGGATTCACCTTGTGTAGGTCAGGGGTCACTGAGCTTACCAAGCCAATTTGAGTTCCAATAATTAGTTCTAAAGGTTTTGGAATCAATAAAATGACAACAGTGCCCAAATTTATGCACCTGCCTAATTTTGTTTAAACAATTATAGCACACTTTCTGTAAATCCAATAAACTTCATTTCACTTCTCAAATATCACTGTGTGTGTCTCCTATGTGATATATTTAACTGACATTTTTTAGCGTAACAACCAACGATTTATACAGGCAAATCATGACGATTAACAAGGTTGCCCAAACTTTTGCATCCCACTGTATGTGAGAGCCATCCTAGGAATCCATTATATCCCACTACATGCAGTGTTGAGATTACACCAACACGTGGAACGCTGAGTTTTGACGGCTTCTGTAAAGGCTGATTGTTCACAACAGCGGTAACGCCAGCTGCCATTTCTGAGGGGACCGTCATTTCACCGCCCACCACCTTACCATCATACCACGTGGAACACTGAGTTTCAACGGCTCCTATGCAGGCTGATTGCTCACATCTGCGATAACGCCAGCTGCCACTTCTGAGGGGATCGCCATGTCACTTCCCACCACCTCACCATTGTACCACTTGTATCTGAAGGTAAAGCTATCTGACTGTGTATCTCCACACTGTCCATCATCATGTGGAGGTTTGAAAAACGGACAGCCTAGTGATCGGCTAACAGTGAGTAAAGACTACTGAGTGTCACTATTGCAACATGTTATTATAAATAGATTGATACAAACTGCTATAAATCATCCATGAGAACTGTTTGTTTAATCAGGAAATGATTCAGGAGCTGAGACTTTGGAATAATATACAAAGACATTAAACTGATACATGAATGGAGACGACAGATTAATATGTTGTGTGTAATGGGAAATAATAACCAATGAAAAACATTTGCACAACAAGAATATAAATACTCATGGTTGTTTCTACTTATTTCCTTCTGTTATTCCCCTCAGTAACTTAGTATACAGAGGGAAGTGAAGAGAAATAAGTAGCTTTTTTGCAAAATATAATTCACACAATTAATGAATTGCAATTCGTATATTTTGCACAACAGCTTGTTTTTATATATTATTTGTGTATATTTTTATATATTTTTCTTTTGTATATATTTTATATTATTTTATATGTGAGAATAATTAATAAATGAGATATTTAAATAATATGGATAAGATCTCTCTGGATTCATCCACATGAAGTATGCCTACCTACAGTTATTAATCAATTTGATAATACATATATGAACAGAGTGAATCATAAAGTCAGAGCACCCTATACATAAGTGGAGAAGGAAGGTGAGCCACCAAGTTAAATTATCGTTAATAATAATCCGAATTTATTGTATGTTCCCAGCATTTGTGGTTGTATTCATTACCATGTTTAAGTAAAATTCTGTTTAGGCAAAAGCTGGTGTTGGAGTTGTTTTCCTTGTTTGTGACTTCGCTGTATCCTGGGGAGCCTACCCCGCTACAAGGCTTACAGGATGTTGCAATTTAAATATAATCAGTAAGCACAGTACTGTAGTAACAAGTATTTCTCAAGGCTGTAATTATTCCAGAATACTCTGTATTAAGGGTAGACAGTATAATGTTTCCCTCTAAGCCTCTCTATGTACTATGCAACCTTCCCAAATGACCACAGGCATTCAAACTCTCAATAAACTTTCTGTAGTTCATAGCTGCAGGGTACAGTCCTTAAATGGTTGGCCAATCTGTCTTAGAAGCTTGGAGCACACCAAAAACATTTAAACTAGACCATGGGCAGTAAAGTCCAAAACCACAAGCATGTGTTACCTTTACTGTCTACTCTATGCACAACATTTATGGTTCTCAACCATCAGTATAAATTCAAAGGTTCTTTCCTCAGAGGTTGCTCTTTAGTAAAGTTGCATTTCCTGGCAGCTTTCACTCTCAGAGATGGTGTGTCCCTGGAGAAGGCAGCACACACCCAAGACAGGTCTTCACTCTAGCTTGTCTTGATAGGAACTTAATATACTATTCTAGCTAGGGAAAATGGGACCATTTCACACTGCATCAACTGGTTACCAAGGCTGTCAGATTAACTATTTCATCCTATACACAGCCTTGCTGGATTACATAGTGCTGAAATCTCAGCATAAGGCCTCATGCACACGACCGTTGTGTGCATCGGTGGCCGTTGTACCGTTTTTCCGTTTTTTTTTTCACTGACCCATTGACTTTCAATGGGTCCGTGGAAAAATCGGAAAATGCACCGTTTGGCAGCCGCATTCGTGATCCGTGTTTCCTGGCCGTGAAAAAAATATGACCTGTCCTATTTTTTTCACGGCCAACGGTTCACGGACCCATTCAAGTCAATGGGTCCGTGAAAAATCACGGATGCACACAAGATTGTCATCCGCGTCCGTGATCCGTGTCCGTGATCTGTGTCCGTTTTTTCCTATCATTTCAATGGCAAACTTGACTTTTTGATTTTTTTTTCATTTTTCATGTCCGTGGATCCTCCCAAAAACAAGGAAGACCCACGGACGAAAAAAACGGTCACGGATCACGGACCTACGGACCCCGTTTTTGCGGAGCTTAAAAAAAAACAGTCGTGTGCATGAGGCCTAACAGTAACCCTTTTAAAATAGTGAGCTCGAATATAACAGCATTAACCTTTTAGCAGTGATGGGTCACTGTACTATTAAGCCCAGTAATTCAAGGGTGACATCTTCACTGAGTGCAAAAGTTCTCTTTACTCATGTTCTTCATTCTGCTCAGACCACATTATCACTTTTTCCACCTATGACTTGCGTCTGCAAAGTTTGCCACACAGGCATCTTAGGTTCTTCATTTCCATCATTTCTCTGACCTTCTTAATGCAAAGTCCCCAATCTGGATATTAATACTGATGATCTATCCTCAGGATACCAAGCACAAGTGTGCTTGGTATCATGCTCAGCCCCATCCACTTTAATGGAACTGAGCTGTGCCTAGGCCACGTGACTGATGAATGGGTTATCACTGGCCTAGGAAAAGCTGTGAGAAGGCCACAGCACTCACAGGAGCCCCAGAGCCTTATCAAACAGCTGGTCAGCAGGGTTTTCAGATGTCAAACCACCACCGATCAGATACTGATGACCTATTCTCTAGATTAAAATCTCAGAAAACGCCTTTAACAGTGACTTCCTTCTGTTTCCCCTGATACTGTGCCTGCTGTGATGCCCAATGTCCCCAAATATTGTAAAACAATATGGTCCTGAAAATAACAGCATCACTGTCACGAAAAGGTAGGGATAAGTGCAGCCCTAAACTCCACCCACTCCCCTATCCCTACCTACCTGCACGGTCCATCCAAACCGATGAGGTGCAACTGGGCGGTAGTACCTAGCTTACGTACATGCAGGGGCCTAAAGGGAGGAAACAACAAGGGAAGAAAACAAAAGACAAGGACAGAAAACACAGAAGCAACAAGCTTCCCAGGCTGGGTAAAACCACAACTGAAACCAATGGAAGCCAAGGTCAAGACCCAGGAGGTAACAAAGGCACAAAGGGGTAATTCAAGATTGAAGTCAATAAAAGTCGAGATCAGGAGCCAAGAGGTTGCGTCAGTACAAGGGGTAACACAAGATCGAATTAAAATGCAAGCTGAGGTCAAACAAAAGTAGTCACACATGCAGAGAGCACTAATGAGGTAAAAAGACCAATCATAGGCAACCTGTGGTCAGCAGGTTAAATGTTTAAACAGGTCAAATTGATGGGTCACATGACGTGGGCAGCGTCACGTGACCCATGTCCAGCACATCAATACACCTGAGCGGCGACTCATTGACATCGGCGCTCTGTTCCCCCCCTGCTCGTTGTCTAGGGGATGAAGGACGCCGGCCACGCTGACGAGGCGTGCAAAGCTGGGTCCTCCCCGCCCACTTGTTATGGACGCCGGCCGCATCCTAGCTCCTACTTACAAATGGGATGCCGGCGGCGTGGTAGGTAGAGAGCACGTCGCCGGCTCCCCACTACAATCACATAGATAGTGCTTCTTATGGCTACTAGGTAACTAGTGTCACACATAGTTACCCCTGTAATAATTATTGCCCCATGGTGCCTCAATATTACTATTTCTCCTCCAGAGTGCCCCATTAGTAATAGTGTACATAATATCAACAGTGCTCTCACACAGTTCCCCTATAGTGCCTAAAAGTAATAATACTTCCACACAGTGCCCCATTAGTAATTTTGCCCCTATTTTGCTCCCTATTAAAGTTATGCTCTTCCAGAGTGCCACCATTAGCAATAGTACCCCCATAGTGTTCCCAATAGTAACAATGCTCTCCCAAAGAAAGCCAAAACTTACCTCATTCCCATTTCATGCTGCCATCAACAGTGCAATGCAGGCCACAGCCTTTCCCGCAGAGTGAAGGCAAAAGGGCCAACAAGTGCTAAGCATCTCTGGGAACTCTTTCAAGACTGTTGGAAGACCAGTTCAGGTGACTACTGTAATGACCGGCAACACGCACAGGGAGGAAAACAGGGAAAGCCCTGCCCAAGGGAGAGGGAAAGGTGGTGACCCCTAACTCTCCTTGCAGCTGGCACCTGCCTGCCCTGACGTCCCTAGACGGGTTCCTCACCCGTGCGGCGATCACGTGCCTAAACCCTGGCTTTCCCTGAAATGAGCCCTAGATAATGAACGGGCCGGTGGGATCGCTAGTCCTCACCACTGCACTAAGAGGGAAACACCAGGGAGAGGACAGACAAACACAGACAAACACAAACACCCAGGTGGACGGCAACAATTGTCCACAAAGGTCCAACAGGGATCCGGAGGGTAGCGTTCTAAGGCAACACTCAGAGAACGCAGCAACACAGCTCCAGTGGGTCAGAATAGATGTCCAGGCAGGAAGCTCTATATCTGGCAACCAGAGAAGTGTGAGAGGGGAATATAAGGAGGATTGGGAGTGCTGGACAAGGAACAGCTGAGAGAAGGAGCTACGGATCCCTGAGTGAGCCAAAAGGGTTTGTAAAGCAAACCCAGAAAGCTACAATAAGGAAACTTCCCTATCTGACATAGAGCGTGCAGCCAACCGCTGCGACCTCCTGACCCCGGGTACAACGGAGTCAGGCGTGGCTCTTGACACCCTCGTGACAGTACCCCCCTCTCTACGAGGGGCCTCCGGACACTCAGGACCAGGTCTCTCAGGATGAGAGGCATGAAAAATCCGGACTAGCCTGTCGGCGTTTACCTCAGACGCAGGAACCCACATTCTTTCCTCGGGACCGTAACCTCTCCAGTGCACCAGATATTGGAGAGAGCGGCGGACCCGACGAGAATTAACAATTTTGGATATCTGAAATTCCAAACTACCATCCACGACAACAGGAGGGGGTGGCAGCGGTGACGGTTCTAGAGGTGGAACATATTTTTTGAGTAACGACTTATGAAAGACATTATGGATTTTAAAAGTCTGAGGTAACTCCAGGCGAAAAGCCACGGGGTTGATGATGGCTACAATCTTGTAAGGACCAATAAACCTAGGACCCAGTTTCCAAGAGGGAACCTTCAACTTGATATTCCTAGTAGACAACCACACATAGTCATTCACTCCTAGGTCCGGACCTGGCGACCGTCTCTTATCAGCCATGCATTTGTATTTACCTCCCATATTTTTCAAGTTAGCTTGCACCTTCTGCCATACTGATGAAAGAGATGACGAAAACCGTTCCTCTTCGGGAACCCCAGAAGACCCCCCTCTTTGAAAGTACAGAATTGGGGATGAAAACCATATGCACCAAGAAAAGGTGACTTGCCAGTGGATTCCTGACGGCGATTATTTATGGCAAACTCAGCTAACGGTAAATATGACGACCACAACTCTTGGTTTTCAGACACAAAACATCTTAGATATGTCTCCAGGTTTTGGTTGGTACGCTCAGTCTGTCCATTCGACTGAGGATGGAAAGCTGAGGAAAAGGACAAGTGAACCCCCAAACGGGAACAAAAAGCTTTCCAAAATTTAGAAATAAACTGGGTTCCCCGATCCGAAACAACATCGGAGGGGACCCCGTGAAGCTTCACGATCTCACTGACGAATACCTGAGCAAGAGTTTTAGCATTAGGTAGTGCGGGTAACGCAATAAAGTGTGCCATTTTGCTAAACCTGTCCACTACTACCAAAATCACTGTTTTACCCGCAGATAAAGGTAAGTCAGTGATAAAATCCATAGACAGATGTGTCCATGGTCTATTGGGAATGACGACTGGTAATAGAGACCCTGCAGGACGTGTATGTGAAACTTTTGCGCGCGCACAGGTAGAACAAGAAGACACAAAATCCAATACATCCTGACGCAACCTTGGCCACCAAAAACGACGAGACAATAGCTCTAAGGTTGCTTTACTACCCGGGTGCCCAGCAAGTGCCGAATTATGATGTTCCTTTAATAATTCGAGACGTAGGTTCAACGGTACAAACAATTTCTCTGAGGGGCAAGAGACCGGGGCGTCCCCCTGGGCCTCTAACACCTTCCCCTCCAAAGCAGAGTGTACCGCAGAGACAACCACTCCTCTTTGTAGAATGGGTACCGGATCACTCACATTACCCCCTCCAGGGAAACAACGAGATAGTGCATCGGCCTTGGTATTCTTTACCCCAGGACGATAGGTAATCACAAAGTTAAACCTGGTAAAAAATAGCGACCACCTAGCCTGTCTAGGGGTGAGACGCTTAGCTGATTCGAGGTACAGCAGATTTTTGTGGTCCGTAAACACAGTGACGGGGTGGACTGCCCCCTCTAAAAAGTGACGCCACTCCTCAAACGCAAGTTTAATAGCTAACAGTTCCCTATTGCCAATATCGTAGTTCTGTTCTGCTGCAGATAGTTTTTTAGAAAAGAAAGCACAAGGACGCCACTTGCCAGGAGACGGACCCTGAGACAGTACAGCCCCCACTCCCACCTCTGATGCATCGACTTCAACAATAAAAGGCTGAGAGACATCAGGTTGGACTAGTACAGGTGCTGAGGTAAACCTCTCTTTTAGAGAGGAAAAAGCAACTTTAGCGGCGTCAGACCATTTAGAAAAATCAGTCCCCTTCCTAGTCATGTCAGTAAGGGGTTTTACGATCACCGAATAATTTTTAATGAATTTCCTATAGAAATTCGCGAAGCCCAAGAACCGTTGTAGTGCTTTGAGGTTCTCAGGAAGATCCCAATCCAAAATTGCCTGGACCTTCCTAGGATCCATACGGAAACCTGACGCAGATAAATAATAACCTAGGAATTGTATCTCCTGAACGGCAAAAACACATTTTTCAATTTTAGCATATAATTCATTCGTCCGTAGGACCTGTAGTACTTGTCTGACATGCTCCTCATGTGTTTTCAGATCAGACGAATAAATTAAGATATCATCTAGGTATATTACCACAAACCTGCCGATTAGATGACTAAAAATGTCATTAACGAAATGTTGAAAGACGGCAGGAGCATTGGTCAGGCCGAAAGGCATAACTAGATTTTCATAATGCCCCTCAGGGGTGTTAAAAGCTGTTTTCCACTCATCCCCCTCTTTAATACGAATCAGATTGTAGGCCCCCCTAAGATCGAGTTTGGAGAACCACCTAGCACCCGCAATCTGGTTAAACAGGTCAGGAATGAGAGGAAGAGGGTATGGGTCTCGGATGGTTATCCGATTTAATTCACGAAAACCTAGGCAAGGACGCAGGCCCCCATCTTTCTTTTTAACAAAGAAAAACCCTGCAGCCACGGGTGAAGAAGAGGGTCTGATGTGTTCCTTAGCCAAACTCTCGGAGATATAATCCTTCATGGCTTGTCTCTCTGGACCTGAAAGATTATATAACCTGGTCTTGGGTAATTTTGCGTCGGGAATAAGGTTAACCGGGCAATCATAAGGACGATGAGGTGGTAACTTCTGACAACCCTTTTCAGAAAAAACGTCCTCAAAGTCCGAAACAAATGTAGGTAGGGTAGTTATGGAGGCGACTAAGCAATTGCTATTTAAGCAATTTTCTCTGCACGGCTCACTCCACTCCAATATCTCCCTGGCCTGCCAATTCACCACTGGATTGTGCGCTACCAACCAGGGAAGGCCCAGCACCACCGGAGTGGGAAGCCCCTCCAGAACATAACATGAGAGCATCTCGTTATGGTGGTCCCCTACCCGAAGGTGTAAATTATGAACGATGTGGGTGAGGTTTCTCTGAGACAGAGGAGCAGAATCTATAGCAAATATGGGAATAGGTCTCTGTAACGTACAGAGAGACAAACCCATAGTGCGGGCAAAATGGGCATCTATCAAATTTACCCCTGCTCCACTGTCTAGAAAGAAAGAAACAGTGTCTGTCTTATCACCAAAAACAATAACCGCTGGCAACACAAATTGCGATGTACGTATGGAGGAAACGTATACCCCCCGGCTGACATCCTCCACACAGCCTGGGGTTAGTAGTTTTCCGACGGTTTTTTTGTTTCTGAGGAAAGAAGGACAGACGTTAATGAAATGACCCCTCTCCCCACAAAAAAAACAACTCCCACGCCTACGGCGAACCTCAGGAGGACAGACCTGACGAGTAGTTCCTCCTAGCTGCATAGGCTCGTCTAAGTCCGTACAGACTAACTGCTGCTTGGGAGGGGTTACCAATGGCTCCGGTTTTTTCAACCTGTCCCTAAGGCGTCTATCTATACGGATAGAAAGGGACATAACTGCATCAAGGGAAAAGGGGGTCTCATACAATGCAAGCGCATCCTTAACCCTTTCGGATAACCCAGAGCAGAACTGACTCCTGAGAGCCGGGTCGTTCCATTGGGTATCCGTAGCCCACCTACGGAAATCAGAGCAATACTCCTCTACCGGCCGCTCTCCTTGTAGGAGTCTCCGTAATTTTGATTCAGCCAGTGCGACTCGGTCAGGGTCGTCATATATGAGACCCAAGGCCCCGAAAAACTCATCCACTGACCGAAGAGCCTGGGAATCAGTAGGTAAAGAGAACGCCCAGGACTGCGGGTCCCCCTGCAGCAGGGAAATAACAACACCCACCCGCTGTTCTTCATTACCAGAGGAGTAAGGACGCAGTTTAAAGTATAGTTTACAGGCCTCACGAAAAGTCAAAAACTTGTCCCTTCCCCCAGAAAATCTGTCAGGGAGAGGGACCTTAGGTTCCGCAACAACCTGGTTACCAGTAGCAACCGCTGGGCTTGCGGTCTGTTGTAATTGCTGCTGTTGCTGGAGGACCGACGCCTTCAATCCTGCCACCTCCAAAGACAGGCCATGAAATTGTTCGGACAGAGCAGCAATTGGATCCATACTGGATTCTAAGTAGATAAAAACTTTTTTTTTTTTTTTTTTTTTTTTTTTTTTTTACCTACACAAAAATAAGGGCCAGATATAATGTAATGACCGGCAACACGCACAGGGAGGAAAACAGGGAAAGCCCTGCCCAAGGGAGAGGGAAAGGTGGTGACCCCTAACTCACCTTGCAGCTGGCACCTGCCTGCCCTGACGTCCCTAGACGGGTTCCTCACCCGTGCGGCGATCACGTGCCTAAACCCTGGCTTTCCCTGAAATGAGCCCTAGATAATGAACGGGCCGGTGGGATCGCTAGTCCTCACCACTGCACTAAGAGGGAAACACCAGGGAGAGGACAGACAAACACAGACAAACACAAACACCCAGGTGGACGGCAACAATTGTCCACAAAGGTCCAACAGGGATCCGGAGGGTAGCGTTCTAAGGCAACACTCAGAGAACGCAGCAACACAGCTCCAGTGGGTCAGAATAGATGTCCAGGCAGGAAGCTCTATATCTGGCAACCAGAGAAGTGTGAGAGGGGAATATAAGGAGGATTGGGAGTGCTGGACAAGGAACAGCTGAGAGAAGGAGCTACGGATCCCTGAGTGAGCCAAAAGGGTTTGTAAAGCAAACCCAGAAAGCTACAATAAGGAAACTTCCCTATCTGACATAGAGCGTGCAGCCAACCGCTGCGACCTCCTGACCCCGGGTACAACGGAGTCAGGCGTGGCTCTTGACACCCTCGTGACAACTACCTCTTGAAGCTCATCAAGAGAATGCCAAGAGTGTGCAAAGCAGTAATCAAAGCACAAGGTGGCTACTTTGAAGAACCTAGAATATGACATATTTTCTGTTGTTTCACACTTTTTTGTTATGTATATAATTCCACATGTGTTAATTCATAGTTTTGACGCCTTCAGTGTGAATCTACAATTTTCATAGTCATGAAAATAAAGAAAACTCTTTGAATGAGAAGGTGTGTCCAAACTTTTGGTCTGTACTGTATATATATGCCTAACCCAATTCTCTTATAGCAAAAGAAGAGAAACCGCAAGAATGTGGTAATGGTTCTGTGTATATGCATGCATGCTCTTTTTATATTTTTCAGGTGATGCATCATCGTGACAAGAGTGCGTTGAGGGCGACTTACATTAAAGAAGGGAGGGATGCGGTGTCCTGAAACCCACTGCTTAATGTTGTGATTGTGTTTCATGTAAACTGTGCTTGTAAATGTGTTCTCATAAAGTTGCATAGGGAGGGGCAGGTTCTAACAAACCTCCTAGGGTTAACTCCGCCCCACACACAGCACACAGCAGAAGGAGCAAGAAGGTCAGTGTGTGCAATGTCTGACCTCTGCAGCCATTTTAGAGAGTTATCCAAACTCCATACTTAGTTCCATGTACCAGCCCATAGTAGGGAAAAGATTACCGAAGAACCAGGCATCTCAGAGATGGAATGAGAATATTGACAAAGGAATGTAACAGTCATTTATCAGACTCCAGCCTCCTTTGCATCAGGTGGAGAGATTCTAAGCTACAAGCTACCCTCCATAATTAAAGACAAATAGGCAATTTGTTGGAATATAGTATTCCTAGAAGAGGATACAGAAGTACAGGATTAGGCTACTTTCACACTAGCGTTCAGAACGGATCCGTCTGCATTATTTTTAGCATAGAACAGCTAAGTGTGAAAATAGCCTAGTACGGATCCGTCCAGACTTTCAATGTAAAGTCAATGGGGGACGGATCCGCTTGAAGATTGAGCCACATTGTGGCATCTTCAAACGGATCCGTCCCCATTGACTTACATTGAAAGTCTGGACGGATCCGCACGCCTCCGCACGGCCAGGCGGACACCCGAACGCTGCAAGCAGCGTTCAGCTGTCCGCCTGTCCGTGCGGAGGCGAGCGGAGCGGAGGCTGAACGCCGCCAGACTGATGCAGTCTGAGCGGATCCGCCTCCATTCAGACTGCATCAGGGCTGGACGGCTGCGTTCGGGTCCGCTCGTGAGCTCCTTCAAACGGAGCTCACGAGCGGACCAGCGAACGCTAGTGTGAAAGCAGCCTTATACAGTACAGCAGAGATAGTTCATCCCTCCAAGCTAGAGAAATAGGAGAGAGAATGACCGATTGTAATAGAGGACTATGTGTTATGCAACTTCTGGGAACTAATGTGAATCCCTGTAAAAGCTGCCTTGATGTAAATGACTTTTGCATACATTGATGACCTGTGGCTCTGCTTCAGTAAAGTGCTGGGAGTTCATTAAAAGCTCTAGTCTCCTTATTCTATATCATCATTACTACTACTTTCAACATTTGCACCTAGCGGTGCTGGCATCGCGAACCAGGGGCCCAGCCACCAAAAAGACTCCTTAAACACCAATTACCATCTAGGGCACCTCAACCAACATCTGGCTGGTGTTCCCTGCAACAGAGAGTGCCCTGGAGGATTTCGTGCTGTCTTCCCATCCACTACACACCGGCCCGAAGGGACAACTTAACCGTGAGTACTACTATCCTTTGCACCTTATCACTAGTACGCTCACGCACATCACCCCTATGGTATCCAGTCATTGCACATGCACTGTACATTCATCCTCTCATAGGCTACAGATGTAAAGCCTGTGGCTTATAAGGGTAAACAGCAAGGAAAGGAGTTATATGCTACTGTGCCCCACTATATTGTTTAACTGTACTAAGGTCTTGAGGATGCCAATATAATCAATTGCCGGGCTTGCCCTTACATTTTAAAGCACTAGTCAACACATCCGGGGCATATTACTCTAGATGCCTGTTGCTAGAAGTGCCCCTAATGGCCATCGTGTAATACCACATTTCTTTTGTAGCTGTCCCTGCAAGGGAAATACGTATCTGGCTGGCCACTGGTTCTCCTGGCAAAATCAGCTATTGGGTTGCCCATAAGTCTATGTGGGAAACCCAATACATTTTAAAGGGCAGCTCCTTTTACATGGGTGATATGGGCGTTGGATAGGTAAGTTCTTTAAATAAATAGGGTATACATTTAAGAACTGCGTTTCATCATGTCCCCTTTTTCTCATATGACATAAATCAATTATAGGAGGTATCTAGATGTAGGCAAATTCCTGTAAAGGGCTGTTTTGTACCTAGTTATATCGATGCTTTGCCAGCTAAAACAGTATCTACAGACTACATCATAGTTTCTTCTATTATTCACTATTTGTAATAGGAGAATATTTCAGATATTGGCACTGAAAATGTTAAGGATCAATAAAACAGTGTACAGTTGCTCTAATAGCTGTACATCAGAACAAGTCCTTTCTGCATTTTTAGCAGTCAGAAGCTAATAGTGTATTGATTGCTATTCACTGAATTGTTTCCACGATAACGACATAAGAAATTTTTTTAACTATAGGGTTGATAACCTTGCAGATTTCCAGCAATCATTGGGTTAATGATGAATTCTTGTTCATTTCCTAAACATTAGTATTTAAAAATTGCATGTCAGGGCTCTTATAGAAGACATTCCCATGAAACCTCAGATGACTAAAGCACATGTATTATTTTCATAGACAAGTCAAATAAATATTTTACAATAATCTCTAGTCCAACAGATTGGAATGTGTGCAAAAAATAAGACAACGTGCAAGACCTATCTGTTATTTTTAATATGCTAAACTAGGGATCGACTTTGTGTGGGTTCACAATATTGATGTCCTCAGGGCAGTCCATTGATAGCAGATTGGTGGTGGTCCAACTCTCTGCACCCTCGGTGATCATCTCTTTGAAGTGACAATGGCTCACATGCAAATGCTGCGACTGCATCACTGTTTATGCTGAACACTCTCTACTTAGTAGCTGCTGTGTAGGGTATTACAGCGTTTAAATAATAATAATCTTTATTTATATGGCGCCAAAATATTCTGCAGTGCTTTACAATCAAAGGGTTCATGTAGAAACAAATTTAGACATTACATAGCAACAGACAAGTCAACAACTTTAAAAAAAAAGTGGTAGTTATATCAACCGAAGGTGACGTGAGACACCAGCGCTGGAATGGCAGAACCCGACCGCTATCTCCCTCTTTTTTTTGGATGTGTAAGTGAGTATAGGGGGAGGAAAAAGGGGAAGGGTACAGATGACTAAATAAAGGCCAGAAATGGGCAGTCCGTAGCGCTCTCTGTCAATGCTGTGAGGATACAAGGAAGGCAAGTACAATCAAATGGTGGGGCAAATCTCCGGTGTGAAATATAAAGTATAATATGTAGCTGGTAAGTTCCTGCTTTATTAGATTCAATGGTGTAACTTTTTCATTTTCTTTTTCTTTTCCTGTAAGTATACTGCAGTAAGTCCGTCCTCCTGGCTCACCTGCTAGCACGGACGCTGCCCCGGCCGGAAGCAAGAGTGGTGCGAGGGAGCTTGTTGTTACCGTCTTCCTGGAGAACCGCTTCGGTGACGTCACCTCTGTGGATACCGTAGCCTCCGTGGGACAAAAAACCTTCTACGCGTTTCGGGGCCTGTCGGGCTCCTTCGTCAGGGATGGTCAACGCATTGTCCATGGAGGTTTAAGTAGTTAATCCGGTTTCCATGACAACAGGTATCGGCTTATATCAAGCGGATATGTAAATAAGGGGACGTTCTATTTATTACTGGTATAGTCTAAATCATACATACAGGTGTGATATATATATTACTGAACAGTTCCTGAGGTTTTCCAGGGGGCGCAATGGATACCGTTTATTTGGATAATGGGAAGGTGTGGAAGATTCCTTGGTTGTTTTATTGGCTAGGTTCATAACAGATGTGGTAGTGGTTCATTGTTATTGGAAAGCAAAAAGTTTGATTTCTTGATTTAATCTATTGGGTGCCAGACTGTTACATTTGAAAATCCATTTGCTTTCCATCCTAGACATCAGTTTGATGTAGTCCCCTCCCCTGCTATCCTGTTTTATTTTTTCAACTCCTACCAAGGTGGATCCCAGAAATTTGCCCTGATGAAATTCAGCATAGTGTCGTGATAGCGGGTGATGGTCTGCTTTTTTATGTATGTTATTAACATGTTCCCTGATTCTGGTTTTCAGTTCTCTTTTGGTGCGTCCAACGTAGATTTTTTCGCAGGGACACCTAATAGAATAAATAACCCCCTTGGTGTTGCAAGAAATGTAGTCCTTGATTGTGAATTTACCCTGTGGGGTATCAAATTCCAGTATTGATTTAGTTTGAAATCTAGATATTTTACAATTTTTGCATAATCTGCATGGGTGGAAACCTTTTTTGACTTTTGCTTTCTTCATCACCATATTCCTTTAAAAAAAAAAAAAAGGGTGAGCGTCCTGCTCACAAGAGCTTACAATCTATGAGGAGATGGGGGTAACACAAAACATATAGTATATGTTGTGCTTTTGAGTGCATGGGGTGTGGTGGATATTGTTGGATGATGGATCAGGCTCTGGAATATGAGGCTGATGGGGGGAGGGAATGGAGAATGTGTTTGCATTTTAGGGAGCTCCTGAAACTGCAAAAGTGGCAAAATAAACTAATTGCTTGGGGTAGGGCATTCCAGAGAACTGGTGCAGCTCAAGAGAAGTGTTGGAGATGGAAGAGGGATGCTCTGATTATGAGAGGATCAAATGTCTAGATATGATGGCTACCTGGCTCATAATATATACACTGAACAAAAATATAAACAAAACACTTTCGGTTTTGCTCCCGTTTGGACATTTTCTACATACACAAAAGACCCATTACTCTCAAATATTGTTCACAAATCTGTCTAAATCTGTGTTAGTGAGCACTTCTCCTTTGCCAAGATAATCCATCCCACGTCATAGGTGTGGCATATCAAGGTGCTGATTAGACAGCATGAATATTACACAGGTGTGTCTTAGACTGCCCACAATAAAAGGCCAGTCTGAAATGTGCAGTTTGATCACACAGCACAATACCACAGATGTCGCAACGTTTGAGGGAGCGTGCAATTGGCATGCTGACTGCAGAAATGTCTACCAGAGCTATTGCCAGTGCAATGAATGTTAATTTCTCTGCCATAAGCCATCTCCAAAGGCGTTTCAGATAATTTGGCAGTACATCCAACCGGCCTCACAACCACAGACCACGTGCAACCACACCAGCCCAGGACCTCCACATCCAGCATGTTCACCTCCATGATCGTCTGAGACCAGCCACCCGGACAGCTGCAGCAACAATCGGTTTGCATAACCAAAGAATTCCTGCACAAACTGTCAGAAACCGTCTCAGGTAAGCTCATCTGCATGCTCGTCGTCCTCATCGGGGTCTGGACCTGACAGCAGTTTGTCATCGTAACCGACTTGAGTGGGCCAATGCTCACATTTGATGGCGTCTGGCACGTTGGAGAGGCATTCTGTTCATGGATGACTCCCGGTTTTCACTATTCAGGGCAGATGGGAGACAGCGTGTGTGGCGTTGTGTGGGTGAGCGGTCTGCTGACGTCAGTGTTGTGTATCGAGTGGCCCATGGTGGCACTGGGGTTTTGGTATGGGCAGACGTATATTATGTAATGAACACAGGTGCATTTTTTTTATGGCATTTTGAATGCAAAGAGATACCCTGACGAGATCCTGAGGCCCATTGTTGTGCCATTCATCCACGACCATCACCTCATGTTTCAGCATAATAACGCACGGCCCCATATTGCAAGGATCTGTACACAATTCCTGGAAGCTGAAAACATCCCAGTTCTTGCATGGCCAGCATACTCCCCGGACATGTCACCCATTGAGCATGTTTGGGATGCTCTGGATCGGCGTATACGACAGCGTGTTCCAGTTCCTGCCAATATTCTGCAACTTCGCACAGCTATTGAAGAGGAGTGGACCAACATTCCACAGGCCACAATCAACAACCTGATCAACTCTATGCGACGGAGATGTGTTGCACTGCGTGAGGCAAATGGTGGCCACACCAGATACTGACTGGCTTTCTGACCCCCCCCCCCCACCCCCCCAGTAAGGCAAAACTGTGCACATTTCAGATTTTTCTTTTATTGTGGGCAGTCTAAGGCACACCTGCGCAATATTCATGCTGTTGTCACGGAAGGTGTGCAGGAAACTAGAAAACACCAAATGAATATACGACTGACTGGATCCAAAACTAAGGAACAAAAAGGGAGAGCCCTGCATCAGACCTGGCTCTCTCCCTGACTGCTCAGCCTATGCGAAAATCCCTATGGTAGATGATCGCATATCCTCGTACCTCAACTGTATAACACCTGAACACCCTATAATAGTGAGGGGACGCGACCACCGGCTCCCTACACTAGATACGGAGGGAGTCAGGGTCACCTGGGATCCAGCAAACAGAAAAACACAAATAAATTAACAAAACTTATCTTGTAGAAGACTGAGAAGTAGGAACAGCATGCACACACTCCAGGAAGTTGTATAAACTGCAAAGCGATGCACTATGGGAAAAGGATTTAAAGGGATGCAATCAGTGCAACTACATGACAGCTGAGAGAGGCTAACGAGATGAGAAAATGAAAGCAAAACAAAGGAACCTCAAGGAGGAGGTTCTAGACATCTGTCAGAGCTTCTCAGATGTCTGGTGGTGACAGCTGTCTAATCAGCTCATTGATATGCCACACCTGTGAGGTGGGATGGATTATCTCGGCAAAGGTGAAGTGCTCACTAACACAGATTTAGACAGATTTGTGAACAATATTTGAGAGTAATGGGTCTTTTGTGTATGTAGAAAATGTTTCAGATCTTTGAGTTCAGCTCATGCAAAATGGGAGCAAAACCGAAAGTGTTTTGTTTATATGTGTATATAGTGTATATACAAAACCATTGACTAGTAACTATCTGTGTGAACAAAGTTATCCCCCAGCATTGTTTAATCTTCTCTACCCAGTGTGAGTATTATTGATTGTACATAAAGAATAACCTTATTACTGGCACCAGCACATTAAATTACTGCCCTGCCAGCTCCCTTGCCCTCCACTATGAAAATGAGTTAGTGAATTAAGAATTTAAGTGCTGGTTTGTAAGAGCTGTGGAAACGTGCTCCTACAGCCTGAGAATCTGTCTTCCACTTCTGTCAGCTTGATGTGTTCTTGCTGATTCACCCAGCCAGATGGAGAGATTGTAAAGCTTGTACAGTTCAAACCCCACATAATCCTCTAATACGGCCTGCACATAATCAATGTTATGTGTAATTCCTATCACATCCGAAATGAGCGAGCAGCAGAGCATTAAAGTCAAAACAGTAATAAAGTTACGGCTTCCATCTCTCAAGATCTGTGCATGTTCTGAGAAATGATGACACCACAGAGGAAAAAGATGAACGACTGCACACAGACACAAGGGGTGCTGGGAGTCGGATCCGCACCAATCTGTTATTCATGACCTATCCTTTAACTCTATTGCTGTATTTTCCAAGACCTGGTAAATGATTGTAATAAACACAAACATAAATCAGGACGCTCCATGAGATACCATTAGATGGAAAAACCACATTTATCCATTCACTTACCAAAACTGTTGAGAGAAAGGAGCAAAGCTGTACCATTCAATCTTGTCCCACCTTAAAGGTGTTGGCCACACAACATTGTTGGAGGCCGGGTAAAAAAGAGATTCCAGATATACTATATAAAAAAAATCTGGCTGGTAATCTTTTTATAGTAAGCCACGGCCCCTGAGCCCCGCTCTGCCGTGCAGCCAGTTCGTCCATGGCTGCACGCGAATATGGAGGATCTTTAGAGAAAGCTCGTCCATGCCTTTATTGTAACTGCACATGTGCTGCTTTTCCTAACCTGCCTAAGAGCAGTCTGTGACTATGGGGATCAGAACCTTCTAAAATGTGTGTAAATATAATATCCCCCCCTTCCCGTGGGCTCCAGCTCCCATTGTGCCCCCCTAATTTCAGGATGGCCGGCGGCTGCACTGCTGATCCCCCTTCTGCACAACCTCCTGCCCTGATCTGTTTCAGGAACGCTGAGCGGTTAGCAGTTGTTATTGTGTAAAGCGAAAATAAATAAAAAATTGAAAAATTATGTATCACTGCTTTCGTAACGACTTGCTCTTTAAAAATATCACACACTCTTCTGCCAAAAGGTAAATGCCATAAAAAAAAAATTAAAAAGTTTGCCAAAACAACCAATTTTATTGGTCTATTTGCCCAATAAAGTGTAATATTGAATGATCAAAAAATATTATGTACCCAAAATTGGGACCAATGAAGATGTCAAGTCTTCCAGCAAAAAATGAACCCCTGCACAAGACAATCGGCAGAAAAACAGAAAAAGTCTTAAATGGAGAAACAAAAACATGATTTTTTTTCAAAAATGCTTTATTATGTAAAACTGAAACAAACAAACAAACAAAGTAGACATATTTGATAAGATCACGTCCGTAACAACCTGCTCTATAAAAATTGCACATGATCTAACCTGTCAGATGAACACTGTAAAAAACTAAAAATAAAAACTGTGCCAGAACAGCCATTTTCGGTTACCTTGCCTAACAAAAAGCATAATATAAAGCGATCAAAAAGTCATATGTACTCCAAAATATTACCAACCATCATCTCATCCTGCAAAAAATGAACCCCTACATAAGACACTCGCCCAAAAAACAAAAAAAATATGTCTTTCAGAAAAAGGATACCCCTCAGGTGAATAGAATAAAACAATAAAATAAAAACTGTGTAAAAAAAAAAATAAACTTTTGGACATAAAGAGTAATATTAAATGATCCAAAAATTATATGTACCCAAAAATGGTATGAGTAAAAACATTAACTCTTTCTCCAAAAAATGACCGCGTGCACAAGATGATTGGCAGAAAAAATAAATAAAATGTATAGCTTTCAGAAAATGGTGACACAGAAAAAAACAAGATTTGTTTGTTTTTTTGGCCAGGGATGTCATGTGACCACTCCTCTGAAGATGCTTGCTGTGATGCATGCTGGGATTTTTACTTTCACTTTGAAGCTGCAGCCTCTCGTCTATGGGAGCATGCTGTGCTGAACATATTAGAACAATTATATGTACACCGTATATCGCTCATGATACAAATACCTTGTGGCTTTAGTTATTATCTGGAACCCTTTATTTTTTTATGCGTATGGTGGCCCACTTCTTTAATGAAATATCTTAGACATGATAAGCTATAAAATGGGATTGACACATCATGAGGTTTTTTTAAATCAATGCATAATCTGTTTTCACATAAGTGCTCTTCCATGTTTTATAGTCATCCATCACAGAAGCCGATCAGAGCAGTAGTTCTAGTTGGAGGAACCTTTCCTTTGGGAATTCTTTTCTTTATTTCCTTGCAGAAGATGACTTATGACTCATGACAGCATCTGTAGTCTAAGGCTTGTTTCACACTTGTTTCACACAGCCTGTCGGATTCGTCCTTGCTGGGCGCAGCCTGCATTCCATACGAAAACTGCTGTGTGCAGCGGTATTTGTCTGGCCGCTTCTCGGTATGTTTGCCGGGTTGCGGTTGGATCTCTGCCGGCCCCCATTATAGTGAATGGGGCCAGATAGAATGCTGGCAGTGCATGGCTGTGCCCAGCAAGGACAGATCCGACAGGCTGTTTCCAGGGTTGATTCTAGATTTTCTGCTGCCTGAGGCAAAAATTTAAATGGCACCACCCTACCATTAACAAAAATAGTATGAAAGCTAAGTAGCCACTGAATTCCAAGACTATCCTGCCAGATCTGGGGCAGTACAAATACAGATAATGTTGATATCACAGTACTATGTAACAGCACAGGTAACACAGTGATAAATCTTTGAGTACAAATAATATAGTAGATATCCCCTGCAGTCCTATGTAATAATGTAACACCTCAGATCACACAGTGATAACTCTCTGAGTACAGATAACGTATTAGATGTTACATGCAGTCCTATGTAACACCACAGATAACACAGTGATAACTCTGAGTACAGGAAATGTAGTAGTATTACCTGCAGTCTTATGTAAAACCACAGATAACACTAGTGCTGATAATGTGGTAGTGTTACCTGCAGTCCTATGTAAAACTTTGTGGAGCACTATGGAAGCTGCTCAGCTGCACAGCTTAAAGGGAACACTGGCAGCATCCAGCAGTGTTTAACTGCTGTGTGGGTGCCACCCCCTCAAAAATACTGAAAACTGCCGCCTGAGGCGATATTCTCATCTTGCCTCAGTGTGAAACAAGCTTAGTAATTTGATCAGGAAAATAAAACATATGTATTTCACAGTAGATTCAACATTATAGAGGCTAATTATGGTCACAGATCACATATATGTACAGCCGTGGCCAAAAGTTTTGAGAATGACACAAATATTAGTTTTCTCAAAGTTTGCTGCTAAACTGCTTTTAGATCTTTGTTTCAGTTGTTTCTGTGATGTAGTGAAATATAACTACACGCACTTCATACGTTTCAAAGGCTTTTATCGACAATTACATGAAATTTATGCACAGAGTCAGTATTTGCAGTGTTGGCTCTTCTTTATCAGGACCTCTGCAATTCGACTGGGCATGCTCTCTATCAACTTCTGGGCCAATTCCTGACTGATAGCAACCCATTCTTTCATAATCACTTCTTGGAGTTTGTCAGAATTAGTGGGTTTTTGTTTGTCCACCCGCCTCTTGAGGATTGACCACAAGTTCTCAATGGGATTAAGATCTGGGGAGTTTCCAGTCCATGGACCCAAAATGTCAACGTTTTCGTCCCTGAGTCACTTAGCTATCACTTTTGCCTTATGGCACGGTGCTCCATCGTGCTGGAAAATGCATTGTTCTTCACCAAACTGTTGTTGAATTGTTGGAAGAAGTTCCTGTTGGAGGGTGTTTTGGTACCATTCTTTATTCATGGCTGTGTTTTGGGGCAAAATTGTGAGTGAGCCCACTCCCTTGGATGTGAAGCAACCCCACACATGAATGGTCTCAGGATGCTTTATTGTTGGCATGACACAGGACTGATGGTAGCGCTCATCTTTTCTTCTCTGGACAAGTCTTTTTCCAATCGGAAAGAGACTTCATCGGAGAATATGACTTTGCCCCAGTCCTCAGCAGTCCATTCACCATATTTTCTGCAGAAGATCAATATGTCCCTGATGTTTTTTTTAAGAGAAGTGGCTTCTTTGCTGCCCTTCTTGACATCAGGCCATCTTCCAAAAGTCATCGCCTCACTGTGCGTGCAGATGCGCTCACACCTGCCTCTGCACTGGTGGCACTCCGATCCCACAGCTGAATCCTCTTTAGGAGACGATCCTGGCGCTTGCTGGACTTTCTTGGACGCCCTGAAGCCTCCTTAACAAAAATTGAACCTCTTTCCTTGAAGTTCTTGATGATCCTATAAATTGTTGATTGAGGTGCAATCTTAGTAGCCACAATATCCTTGCCTGTGAAGCCATTTTTATGCAACACAATGATGGCTGCACGCGTTTCTTTGCAGGTCAACATGGTTAACAATGGAAGAACAATGATTTCAAGCATCACCCTCCTTTTAACAGGTCAAGTCTGCCATTTTAACCCAATCAGCCTGACATAATGATCTCCAGCCTTGTGTTTGTCAACATTCTCACCTGAGTTAACAAGACGATTACTGAAATGATCTCAGCAGGTCCTTTAATGACAGCAATGAAATGCAGTGGAAAGGTTTTTTGGGATTAAGTTAATTTTCATGGCAAAGAAGGACTATGCAATTCATCTGATCACTCTTCATAACATTCTGGAGTATATGCAAATTGCTATTATAAAACTTAAGCAGCAACTTTTCCAATTTCCAATATATATGTAATTCTCAAAAGTTTTGGCCACGACTGTACTATGTAGGGCTATGTATGACTGGTGCTTGTGTTCATTATACAGGAGCAAGAGCTCATCTTCCCTACACAAATAGGAGAAAACAACTTGCCTTTTTGGCCACATGCACACGACCGTTCTATTTTTTGCGGTCCGCAAACAAACAGAAGCCACCCGTGTGCCTTCCGCAATTTGCGGAACGGAACGGGCGGCCCATTGTAGAAATGCCTATTCTTGTACACAAAACAGACAAGAATAGGACATGTTATATTTTATTTGTGGGGCTACGGAACGGAGCAACGGATGCGGACAGCACGCAGAGTGCTGTCCGCATCTTTTGCGGCCCCATTGAAGTGAATAGGTCCGCATCCCAAACGCAAAAACTGTGGCTCGGATGCGCACCCGAAAAACGGTCGTGTTCATGAGGCCTTATACTGCAAAGTAAATCCCAATTCCAGCACAGGTTCCTACCAGGCACAGTATACAGTATAAGGCCTCATGCACACGACCGTGTTGTTTTTTGCGGTCCGCAAACCGTGGATCCGCAAAAAAACGGAAGCCGCCCGTGTACCTTCCGCAATTTGCAGAACGGGCGGCCCATTGTAGACATGCCTATTATTGTCCGCAAAACGGGGCCCACGGAACGGAGCAACTCCGTGTGCTGTCCGCATCTTTTGCGGCCCCATTGAAGTGAATGGGTCCGCATCCGAGTCACAAAAACTGCAGCTCGGATGCGGACCGTAACTACGGTCGTGTGCATGAGTCCTTATGCATACATTTTGGTTCAATGTCCAATATACTATGAGGAAACAAATCCTCGGTGTAATGGATTGGGGTTCACATATGTTATACAGTAAAGTATATAGAACTCCTTTCTTATGTAATTCAGTATTTAATATATTACAAGTAGAAAGATAACCATGACTGAGTAGATGACCATTCAGGAGATGACAGGTCCTGTTAAATCTGGTTCTAGATATCATATCTAGATTGACAACCTCTTTAATGTCCCTGACCTGGTCATATTTAGGCAATTATCTTGTCAAATCCCATTTATGCAAGGTCAGCAGTTTACAATTCCCAAACCTATACTTTGAGAAGATTGGTGTGTGGTGCATAAGTGTAGCACAAACTAATGTTAGACAAATCTGGGGATAAGCCACACGCCAGTGTTATTAGTGGGCACACTGCTGGCACATCTCAGCAGTGCTGTGGCCATTCCATGTGGAGGAGGAGTGGGACAAGTATGCACATTGGCATTTTCTTAATTCTCTGTGGGAGTGGAGATAGGTGACTTCACTCATTTTCGATCCTGTGGATGGTCCATGACTTGAAATAACTGGAACACACCTTCTTGAGCCTTTCCTCTTCCATTTTGGAGTGGTGAGTAGGATTTGGGGATTTGGGGTGCTAATGTTTTTTCTTTTATTTATCCTCATGGAAGTGTTAATGATGTATTTGGAAATTGAAATAAAAAATATAAAAAAAATAATGGGCAAATCTAAAGTGTAGGCCGAATGCACACAGCCGTGTTCCGCGGCCGAGAGCGGTCCGTGGTATGCCGGGCTGGATTCCTGTTCAGAGCAGGAGCGCACGGCGTCATTGGTTGCTATGACGCTGTGCGCTTCATGTTACCGCTGCTGTACAGTAATACACTCATATGATCTATACGAGTGTATTACTGCACAGCAGCGGCTGCATGAAGCGCACGGCGTCATAGCAACGGCGTCTGAACAGGAATCCAGACCGGCATACCACGGACCGCTCTCGGCCGCGGAACACGGCCGTGTGCATTCGGCCTAAGCATACAATGTGATTTTCATATGTGCAGCATGGTAGATGGTTAACAAGTTATTATATTGTTATTGGAATTGACGCTAATTATTTCTTTAGAACTATTTATTGTTCCACGTAGGTAGACCCTCAGCTTCCAGCGTTTGTAGTACTCAGTCATGAGCATTAATAAGATGGTATTAATGACTTGCTATTGTTTCCAATATCTGCTGTTAGAAAGGTTTGTAGCTGTATATGGACAGTAGCTTGTAGGTAAGTCGTACAGAAATATACAGAGAATATAGCATGTACAGACTATAACACCTACATTTACTGCTAAATAAACACGAGATCCACTGAACCAAAGCATAGCAGCCCAATTTTAAGAAGCGAGGGTTCTTATGTTTAGAATCGAAAAATCCCTGAGGTACAGCCTCAGGCTATCTCTGACTAATAATGAGGCCAGGCTTGGGAAAACTTTTGCTAAGGAAATTTTTAACAAACAGAATATTGTGCTTGAGTTGCAGAAATAGGTTAAAGAATTAAGATTCACCAGCTATGGTTTTGGGACTTACAGTTATAGGTCAGTAAGTGCTGTAAATAATGTAGCAGTCTACCTTAATACTCGGTTTCACTTTTCATTTATGCATTATGCTATCCATTTGGACCCCAGCTGGATGTCTAGCCCTTCCCTAAAGACAGCAAAAATAAATTCACTTAACAAATAGATAAAAATTATATTTCCCATTGAAGGCAAGATAACTGGAGAATTTTTTTTTTACATCTGTTTGTTTTATTTTATTATTTAAGATGCAAAAGTTTAAAATTATGAGATTGGGGCCAAGTTTGCTGAAGTACAAAATGAATGGAGTGACATTAATGTAGAAGATCTTCACATCACGTATGTGTAATGTAGTGAGACTAGCTAAAGATGTCACAAGAAATGGCACAGGCAACAGACTTACAAAAAGCAATGCTTCACTTATCACTACATGACTCATTAACAGGTTACAGCTGAACACATCAGTAACCGTGAGCAACAGTAGAACAGCTGGTATGGTATACCTGGTATTCTCCGGGGTGTGTGCCCATCGTGCAGTCTATGTACTCAATTATAACCACAAAGTCTCTGATGTCTTAGCTAATCATGCTACACCAGGCGCCTCCTGCTTTTTGATGAACTCCTCTGTAGACACATGCGACTGATAGCTTTGCTGCTTCTCACACTAACTGACCACATCCTGCAGTTTCCAAGTCTGTGGTCAACTTTAGAGACCCGAATGATCTCAGGAAGAATGCAGGCTTGTTACGGCTGTGCGTGTTGCACCACTGTGCCAACCAACAGATTTCACTTTGGACTGCTCCTAAGAGTCTTAGCCTGGCTGTCCACTAGTTTTCACCCTTTAACCCCGCTACATGAATCTAGACTTTGCTGAAGGGTAAATAACGGGCTGCTACTTCCTGTATTAGGGTCTATATGACTGACAGCTGGCCCATGGGAATCAGAGACAATGATGCAGGACACAAAGGGTCAGGCAAAATCATAGTAAGGGACAGGCTGAGGTCACGGCAGGCAGTGAAGGGTCAATATAGAGATCATTCACAGGACAGGCAGAGAAGAGTAACAATCCAGGAAACAGTCAGAATTGGTACAGGCATACAATGGAAAAACACACCCTCACTAGAGAACCTACTGCTCAGGCACCCTTCCAAATGAGACAGTGACTAAAGTACACCAGGGCTGCCAACCATTGGCTGGTGAAGATGAGAGTGCATGCTCACTAGCCCCTTATGGTAGTGCAAACATGCCCTAACGGCAACAAAGCTGATGTAGGCAGAAGCAGGCTGTGACCTGTGAGAAGAGGATGGTGCAACTCTGGCAGCTGGTCCCACTGGGAAAGAGGAGGGAGAGACTGGAGGGGCTGGTGAGAAGAGTGGCAACCAGGCCTGCCAGAAACAGTGGAGCAGCAGCAGGCATGTACCACCAGCACAAAAAGGCTTCACTGCTTCGCAGCACATTCTCCTCTGCTCTGCTCCCTGCTTGACACACACCACATAAGATACTGCCTTACATCTGCCCACTTCCTGTGCTTCACAAATCTTGTCCCCTGTGAACCAGTTTCTCTCATGTTGTGCCCTCTAGCTTAGATTACATATAACGTGACCTCTGCAACCATAATTCCATATGAAACTGGGGAGAGTACACACCCTAGCCTATTCTATACAGGGTTTAGTACTCCCTATGCACACAAAGAAGGCTGAGATAATGAGAGATTCATTTGAGCTTCATCCAGTTTAGCCAAGTTATAGTGTTATTCTGTATAACATAAAATGATTGTCACACAATGTGAACGTTTTAGGGGGTCATCCTATGATTTTTGTAAAAAATAAAAATCATATCATATAGTACATGACAATCTCTTTGTAGCAAAGCTGAGCCCTGTACCTCACATGGATCCAGAGATCTACCCATTCTTTTCTCTGCTAGATTTATATCAAGCTGACAGCTCAAGGGGAGTGTCTTTTTTGCTGAAGCTCAGGGGGCGTGTCCATTCAGTCGCAGTTCTCTCCCTATCACAGCTCAGGAGGCAGCTGAAGGATGAAACTAAGCATGTGTGGCCTTCTCAGTGAGCTGGACAGAGAAATAAGAAAAAGAACAAACAGCAGGTGGTGCTATACAGATACATTTTATTGAATAACTCAGTGGCTATCCTAAATTTCTAATTACATGCAATTACAAAAGTATTGAGATCCAGGTGCTGGTTTGAAAACTGTAGAATATTTTTCATGGGACAACCCCTTTAAAGAAATATAAGATAACCCAAATAAATCGGCAAAGTGTTCAAACATGTAACCGTTTTTCCTTTTGACAATTGTGCAATAGTAAAACTGACTCTTATGCTAAAGGTAATAAGCATTCAGTTAAGAGTGGGCAAGAAAAGTTGCCATAGGGACCAATGACAAATGAGCAGATGTTAAAGGGAACCTGTCACCAGGATTTTGTGTATAGAGCTAAAGACATGGGTTGCTAGATGGCCGCTAGCACATCCGCAATATCCAGTCCCCATAGCTCTGTGTGCTTTTATTGTGTAAAAAAAACTATTTAATACATATGCAAATTAACCTGAGATGAGTCCTGTCCCTGACTCATTTCACGGACAGGACTCCTTTCTGGTTAATTTGCAGATGTATCAAATCGTTTTTTTTTTCCACACAATAAAAGCACACAGAGCTATGGGGACTGGGTATTGCGGATGTGCTAGCGGCCATCTAGCAACCCATGTCCTCAGCTCTATACCCAAAATCCCAGTGACAGGTTCCCTTTAATTGGTTTGTTTTTTTATCTGAAAAACAAAAGAGCAGAAGTGTCACCTCTTCCGCGAGACACACTATACACTACGTGCAGAATTATTAGGCAAATTAGTATTTTGACCACATCATCCTCTTTATGCATGTTGTCTTACTCCAAGCTGTATAGGCTCGAAAGCCTACTACCAATTAAGCATATTAGGTGATGTGCATCTCTGTAATGAGAAGGGGTGTGGTCTAATGACATCAACACCCTATATCAGGTGTGCATAATTATTAGGCAACTTCCTTTCCTTTGGCAAAATGGGTCAAAAGAAGGACTTGACAGGCTCAGAAAAGTCAAAAATAGTGAGATATCTTGCAGAGGGATGCAGCACTCTTAAAATTGCAAAGCTTCTGAAGCGTGATCATCGAACAATCAAGCGTTTCATTCAAAATAGTCAACAGGGTCGCAAGAAGCGTGTGGAAAAACCAAGGCGCAAAATAACTGCCCATGCAGCTGCCAAGATGCCACTTGCCACCAGTTTGGCCATATTTTTCCAAGCTGCAACATCACTGGAGTGCCCAAAAGCACAAGGTGTGCAATACTCAGAGACATGGCCAAGGTAAGAAAGGCTGAAAGACGACCACCACTGAACAAGACACACAAGCTGAAATGTCAAGACTGGGCCAAGAAATATCTCAAGACTGATTTTTCTAAGGTTTTATGGACTGATGAAATGAGAGTGAGTCTTGATGGGCCAGATGGCTGGATTGGTAAAGGGCAGAGAGCTCCAGTCCGACTCAGACGCCAGCAAGGTGGAGGTGGAGTACTGGTTTGGGCTGGTATCATCAAAGATGAGCTTGTGGGGCCTTTTTGGGTTGAGGATGGAGTCAAGCTCAACTCCCAGTCCTACTGCCAGTTTCTGGAAGACACCTTCTTCAAGCAGTGGTACAGGAAGAAGTCTGCAAGGTAAGAAAAACATGATTTTCATGCAGGACAATGCTCCATCACACGCGTCCAAGTACTCCACAACGTGGCTGGCAAGAAAGGGTATAAAAGAAGAAAATCTAATGACATGGCCTCCTTGTTCACCTGATCTGAACCCCATTGAGAACCTGTGGTCCATCATCAAATGTGAGATTTACAAGGAGGGAAAACAGTACACCTCTCTGAACAGTGTCTGGGAGGCTGTGGTTGCTGCTGCACGCAATGTTGATGGTGAACAGATCAAAACACTGACAGAATCCATGGATGGCAGGCTTTTGAGTGTCCTTGCAAAGAAAGGTGGCTATATTGGTCACTGATTTGTTTTTGTTATGTTTTTGAATGTCAGAAATGTATATTTGTGAATGTTGAGATGTTATATTGGTTTCACTGGTAAAAATAAATAATTGAAATGGGTATATATTTGTTTTTTGTTAAGTTGCCTAATAATTATGTACAGTAATAGTCACCTGCACACACAGATATCCCCCTAAAATAGCTAAAACTAAAAACAAACTAAAAACTACTTCCAAAAATATTTAGCTTTGATATTAATGAGTTTTTTGGGTTCATTGAGAACATGGTTGTTGTTCAATAATAAAATTAATCCTCAAAAATACAACTTGCCTAATAATTCTGCACTCCCTGTAAAGCAATATTTTGGTCCTGTATATTCTTCTCTGACCACAGCTTAATGCGTTTCTTCACCTTTGTACATTGTATATGTATGGATACAAAAAAAGTTAACTTTGCAAACTCTCAACTGATTAGTTCTGCAGCAGACAGAATTGTCAGTACAGCTATGGAGAAGAATCACATAGTTAGTAGGTTACATAGTGGGTTATAAAAATACAACCGGTTGTCATTGTTCCACTTTTTAATGGGGCCTGTCCATATATACTCACATTGGGACAGATGGGACATATTATATTGACAGTGCAAAATGTAAAACTTATTTTCAAATATTTTCACACATTTCAAGGAGGAATAACAGACGACACAGAATTGAGAAACAGAGGAATGCAGAAGAAAAACTGTTGCATCATTGTAATTTCATGGGAAATATGTGTTTACTTAAACAGACGTCAGGAATCATTACAAAATTTAAATATCCCTGTTTTTTATTGCATCAGATTGCTTTTGCATGTAAAGAAATCTTACATTGTGTATCTACTAGTTTAGCTTTATTGAAGTTGCACACCAGAAACAAGCTTTTTTTTGTTAAATTCTATAGTTCATTGTTTGTCGCTGATTTTGGTGGGACCATGTTTATAAGGTGGACTTTAAGGAGTTGTCCCACCATTACACATTATATTTTATCATAAGAATAAAGGCATGTTTGCCATTTACATGATGTTAAAAATAAATTTAGTTATAGAGGTATACATTTTTTTTTTTACACGGTATGGTGCCACCTAGTGGTTAAAGTGTATAGCAATGTACAGATCCATCTACTAAGCTGTATGCTATTGGTCACACATGCTCAGTTACTCTCCCTACAGTCAGGTATCTTCATAGCAATCCACAGCTCACTGCAGAGAAGCTAATAGAAATAGCTTTCTGCAGGGGAGATATTTATATTAGCTCATAAGCAGTGAACATACGGAAGTAATCAATTTCTATTAGCTGCTCTGCTTTTGGGGCAGTGACTGAGCATATGTGACCAGCAGCAGTCAGCTAACGATGGTTATATACGTTGTTACACTCTTTGAACACCAGGTGGCACCATACTGTGAAATCATGTAAAAGGCAAATATGCGTCAAATCTTATGATCTGTAAAATGAATAACATGTAATTGTGGGAAAACTCATTTAAGATGTTAGACATTAGCAGTAATATCAGGGTTATAGCAATAAGGGGTGAAGAGGCAGCAGTCACAACAGGTCCCCAGTGCCGAAGGGCACAAAAAAGCCACATATTCCCAAATAAGAAGATTTTTGTTATCATAAATGATACATTATAGGTTAGGGCCTCGGTACAGATTTAGCAGATTTTAAGAACTTGTAAAATTGGCCAGTGTTTTAGAGTAACTGGACACTAGTATAATAAATGTGTAATTTTGTTATGGTCCCGTCTTATTATTTGATGGCATAGAGACGACACATACGGTAGTTTCTCATTTTAGTTCATGATAGCTTCCCCTTCAACACAGAAGCAATGATTTAGTGGATTAACTACATTATTTCTACTTAACAGTTAGCAAATCTAGATGAAACTTGTTAAATCAAATGCTAATGATCCTTTCTTGCTTACAGCACTACCATAAAAATTCATATCAGGAATATGAGTTACGCTAAAAACAATGAAAATGAGAAAGATACTGAAGATTGTGAGATTGTGCTGACATCTAGTGGTAGATAAAGGTGACAAAGAAATGGAAGGACATATTCAGGATTCTACAGCATTTACTGTCATAATGTCAAGTGTGAATGGAGCAACCAGTTAGATACTTTATTTCATCGTATCACTAAGATAAAATTTATTGTGTAGGTAACTGCATTCAGTTCTCAGAATAAAAATATAGGTGTTGTCATGGTTTACTGGAAACTTTTTGACACGACACATATAACATATGAAGATTTTGGAATTAAAGATAGTGTAGAACCATAAGGACAAAACAAGACGCCATACAGACTCATATACATTGCTCTGCATTGTGCATAAAGCCTTTTGCAAATAGCCAAATACTCTTGTTTACGGATAATAGGGTCTAGAATACGTGGGCCATACCCTAAAGCAGAGTGGCCCGGATATATCTGATTTATAGTGATTCGTGTCGAATTAATTCATAACAAATCAAATTTCTTGACTAACTTTGGCAAAGTTGCCAAATCAATTTTTTTTAAAGGTTCGCTCATCTATAGTCAGGACTATAATTTTGAAAACATATTTCAAGACTGAACCTTCCCCATAAAAAAAAACACATTACATCCCAATAAACACATGTACAGAATACATTGCCTGTCCAAAATAAAAGTCGCCACCAAAAAAAAAAGGTCACACACTATAATATTTCGTAGGACCGCCTTTAGCTTTAATTACGGCACGCATTCGCTGTGGCATTGTTTCGATAAGCTTCTGCAATGTCACAAGATTTATTTCGATCCAGTGTTGCAATAATTTTTCACCAAGATCTTGCATTGATGATGGTAGAGTCTGACTGCTGCGCAAAGCCTTCTCCAGCACATCCCAAAGATTCTCAATGGGATTAAGGTCTGGACTTTGTGGTGGCCAATCCATGTGTGAAAATAATGTCTCATGCTCCCTGAACCACTCTTTCACAATTTGAGCCCGATGAATCCTGGCATTGTCATCTTGGAATTGCCCGTGCCATCAGGGAAGAAAAAATCCATTGATGGAATAACCTGGTCATTCAGTATGTTCAGGTAGTAAGCTGACCTCATTCTTGGAGCACATACTGTTGCTGAACCTAGACCTGACCAACTGCAGCAACCCCAGATCATAGCACTGCCCCCACAGGTTTGTACTGTAGGCACTAGGCATCACTCTGGAACAGGGTAAATTTTGACTCATCAGACAACATGACCTTCTTCCATTGCTTCAGAGTCCAATCTTAATGCTCTCTAGCAAATTGAAGCCTTTTTTTCTGGTTTGCCTCACTGATTAGTGGTTTTCTTACAGCCCCACAGCTGTTCAGTCCCAATCCCTTGAGTTCCCTTTGCATTGTGCGTGTGGAAATGGCCTTACTTTCACTATTAAACATAGCCCTGAGTTCTACTGTTGTTTTTCTTCGATTTGATTTCACCAAAGGTTTAAGTGATCGACGATCACGATCATTCAGGATTTTTTTTCTGCCACATTTCTTCCTCGAATACGATGGGTCCCCACTATCCTTCCAGTTTTTAATAATGCGTTGGACAGTTCTTAACCCAATTTTAGTAGTTTCTGCAATCTCCTTAGATGTTTTCTCTGCTTGATGCATGCCAATGATATGACCCTTCTCAAACCGACTAACATCTTTTCCACGACCACGAGATGTGTCTTTTGCCATGGTTGTTTAAGAAATGAGAAGCAACTCATTGCGCCAGTTCAGGTTAAATAACTTCTTGCCAGCTGAAAGATAATCACCCATGCAGTAATTTTCCAATAGGAGGCTCATAACTATTTGCTTATTTAAATCCAGAAATGTGCAACACAGCCGTGTTCAAATGTAAAAAATACTAAATCTTTATAGTTACATACAAAACATGATGATAAAAAACATATATATGGCAATGAAGACACAGGAATGACACTATACTGCTGGTAATGTAGCAATGTAATAAATGCAGTAAATCCCATCTACCCCTGACAAATGCCCAGTAGGTATCAAGTCAATGGATAATAATAAAGTGCAAAGTGCATGGAATGGGGATAAACGTGGGAGAGATAGCTGCTCAATAAATACAGACCTGTAAATCCTGACCCCGACGCGCGTTTCGCTGTCGCTTCTTCAGGGGATAAACATGGATTGTGCTTCTAAGTCTTATATACCCCTTTAATTAGTCAAACGCCCTACACATGCAATGGAATGTGGTAAAGACCGGAAGTGACATCAGTCGCTCTGACACGACCATATGTCACTTCCGGTGCAGCTCCACTGACAAACACCCAAAGCAACAATCATGTAGAACAAGATGGCATTCTACCTGGGGCATAATGTAGTTATCAAGGACATGGTCAATCTTTTCCTAGACAGGAAAATCAAAGTATGCAACGGTGTCAGACGGGCCGTGCTATGCATATGCGCGTCATTGCCAGCCGCCCATAGGAAGCCCCGCCTTCAGTCATGTAAACGCTCACGCTCCAATCGCGTTGCGCCATGTCACTGTTGGACATCAGTTCGGGCACCACCCACACATCACATGATCGGTCTGGTGAGGTCCTAAAGCACATCATGACATTAATACCATTGATCGATAAATATTATAAGCCAGCCCCAATCAGTGGATAGGTCAGGTGTAGCATAATATCTATGAACAAACCCCAATTAATCAATACAAAAGTATATCACAAGTATAGTATATGAGTGAATCATTAGAGCGATATGTGGTACATGTATATAACAATCAACAAAATCGACAAAATATATGGTCCGTATGTGATACTATGAAACCAAAAACATGTGAAATGAATCATATATAATGCATATGTCACATCCATATGTGAAACATTCTGTATATAAGCTTCCCTAAATGAATATCGATATGTATCAATAAATAATATAGGAAATACATGGTGAAAAAGAATAAATATTAAAAATAAATATTAGAAATAAATAATTGGCCAAAATAAGCCAAGTGCATGCAATGGTGAAACAAACAGTGCTAAAGAAAGTAACGTGCCGTGCTCGGTGCAAGTGTGCAAACGTGAACATGCAAAGAGTGCAAGAAAGGTAAATATCCTGCAAAGGTGTCATACAACAATATGACACATCATACAGTTATGTTACGGCTGTGTTGTACATTTATAGGTGTTTATCCATTTCGATCTTTAACTCACAGCCATTATTGCCTTTGGGCGCTATCTTTGATTGGTGTTGTGTGTTAGTTAAATCCAGGCGGCGCCTTTTTTTTGGGACAGGCAGTGTAGGTCTTAGGCTACTTTCACACTAGCGCTTGATCGGATCCGTTCTGAACGGATCCGATTATATTAATGCAGACGGAGGCTCCGTTCAGTACGGACCCGTCTGCATTAATAACTTAGAAAAATTTCTAAGTGCGCAAGATGCCTGAGCGGATCCGTTCAGACTTTCAATGTAAAGTCAATGGGGCACGGATATGCTTGAAGATTGAGCCATATGGTGTCATCTTCAAGCGGATCCGTTCCCATTGACTTACATTGTAAGTCTGGACGGATCCGCACGCCTCCGCACGGCCAGGCGGACACCCGAACGCTGCAAGCAGCGTTCAGCTGTCCGCCTGGCCGTGCGGAGGCGAGCGGAGCGGAGGCTGAACGCCGCCAGACTGATGCAGTCTGAGCGGATCCGCTCCATTCAGACTGCATCAGGGCTGGACGGAAGCGTTCGGGTCCGCTCGTGAGCTCCTTCAAACGGAGCTCACGAGCGGACCGACGAACGCTAGTGTGAAAGTAGCCTAAAAGAAAAATATAAATAATGCCTTTTTATAGATAATTATACTCCCGGAGTCAAAAGCGCAAACACAAATTCCCTTAGGGGAGTAATCTGGATGGGGTCGCCCCTTGTGGTACAAGTACTCTGTATAGACAGGCAGGGGGCGTCATTAGCAATGTCCCTTCCCCATACCCAGGGAAAATTAGGGAGATCGGTTTCCTGCTGTGTCTGTACATCGAGGTACCTAGCGACTATACCAAGGTACCCGATAAGACATTCTGAGCCTCAAAACCACGCTCGGGCTGTGAGTTTGGGGTACGCCTGAATTGGTAAGATCGTTCTAATATTTTTTTTTAAAACACTATATATGTACATTGTCTACTGATTGTGGTGCTATGTTTATTTTGAATTATTTTAAGTAAAGATTATGTTTTAGCTCCCTATATATTATTCCCCTAAGGGAATTTGTGTTTGCGCTAAAAGAATTTGTGTTTTTATCCAACAATGACTGTTTTGAGACTTTTAGCTTTTTAAAACGATAATATTAAGCGCCTCCCGACCGCCTAACGGAGGGATGCGTACTGCAGGCGGGCAGTTTGTTCCTCGTAGACGCATATACGCGTCATCTCGCGAGACGCGAGATTTCCTGTGAACGGGCGCGTGTTCACAGGATCGCAAGATAATTGATCTACAGCCTGCCAGTGGCGATCATTCGCTGGCAGGCTGTAGATGCGATTTTTTTTAACCCCAAAAAGGTATATTAGACGCTGTTTTGTTAACAGCAGCTAATATACCTGCTACCAGGTCCTCTGGTGGTCCCTTTTGCTTGGATCGACCACCAGAGGACACAGGCAGCTCTGTAAGTAGCACCAATCACGACACTACACTACACCCCCCCTGTAACTTATTAACCCCTTATTAACCCCTGATCACCCCATATAGACTCCCTGATCACCCCCTTGTCATTGATCACCCCCGTGTAAGGCTCCATTCAGACATCCGTATGTGTTTTGCGGATCCGTGGATCGGCAAAACGTGGACACCATGGATCCGCAAAACACGGACACCGGCAATGTGCTTTCCGCATTTTGCGGATCCGCACATTGCCAGAACTATATAGAAAATGCCTTTTCTTGTCCACAAAGAAGGAATACAATCAGCTGCTTCTAAGGCTACCAGGATATTGTCATGCATTATACGAGGCATGGACTCTCGGGGCAGGGATATAATATGATCACTTTACAAAGCGTTGGTGCAGCCTCATCTGGAATATGCAGTTCAGTTCTGGGCACCAGTCCATAGAAAGGACGCAGTACAGCGGGAAAACCTACAGAGGAGAGCGACTAAACTGATAAGGGGCATGGAGGGTCTTAGTTATAAAAAAAGTTTAAAATAATTGAATTTATTTAGTCTTGAGAAGCGACGTCTAAGGAGGGACATGATTAACCTGTGTTGCAGAAAACTAGAATACACAAATAAAGATCTGACTGACTTGCTACCAAACTAAGGAACATAAGAGTGAGCCCTATAAAAGCCCTAGAGCGCTGCCTGACTGCTCAGCCCATGGAAAGATCTTTATGATAGATAATTGCATGCCCTCGTACCTAGACTGTGTGACACCTGAAAACCCTATAATAGTGAGGGGACACGACCACCGGCTCCCTACACTTAATACGGAGGGAGTCAGGGTCACCTAGGATCAAGCCAACAGGAAAACACAAATAAAGGAACAGACTTATCTGAGGAACTAGCAGTTGCAGCATCTAGCAGTGAGCACAATCCAGGAAGTTGTATAAACCGCAAAGTGATGCAGTATGGGAGGGGATATAAAGGGATGCAATTAGTGCAACTAGATGACAGCTGAGAGAGGGAAACGAGATGACAAAACGAAACCAAAACAAAAGAACCTCAAGCAAGAGGTACTGAGGAACGTCTGTCAGAGCTTCTCAGAGATCTGGCGGTGACAGTACCCCTCCTTCTACGAGTGGACTTCGGACCCTCAGAGCCCACCTTCTCAGGATGGGACCTATGGAAAGCCCTGATGAGATGAGTGGCCTTAATGTCCGCCACTGGGACCCACATCCTCTCCTCAGGACCATAACTCTCCCAATGAACGAGGTACTAGAGAGACCCGCGGATAATGCGAGAATCCACAATCCTAGAGACCTGAAATTCAAGATTACCATCAACCACAATCGGAGGAGGAGGCAAAGAGGAGGGTACAGTGGGTTGGACATAAGGTTTTAACAGGGACTTGTGAAAAACATTATGGATCTTCCAAGTCTGAGGAAGATCAAGACAAAAGGCAACGGGATTGATGACGGACAGAATCTTGTAAGGCCCAATAAACTTAGGACCCAACTTCCAGGAGGGAACCTTCAATTTGATATTCTTACTAGACAACCACACCAGATCACCCACATTCAGGTGGGTGAAAAGCAGAAGAGAACGACAACCGAACCCCCAAGCGAGAAAGGAAGGCCTTCCAGAATCTGGAAACAAACTGCGTGCCCCTATCCGAGACTATGTCTGAAGGAATGCCATGCAGTTTGACAATGTGATTAACAAATGCCTGCGCCAGCGTTTTAGCATTGGGTAACCCAGGAAAAGGAATAAAATGCGCCATTTTGCTAAAACGGTCTACCACTACCAAAATCACAGTCTTCTCTGAGGAACGAGGCAGGTCCGCAATGAAGTCCGTGGACAGATGTGTCCAAGGACGGGAAGGAATGGGTAACGGGAGGAGAGGATCTGATGGCCGTGAATGAGGGACCTTGGCACGAGCGCAGGTCTCGCAGGCTGCCACAAAACCCTCAACCGTCTTACGAAGAGCCGGCCACCAGAATCTCCGAGCAATGAGATCCACAGTGCTCTGTTCCCTGGGTGCCCAGCAAGGACAGTATCATGATGCTCCTTAAAAACCTTGTGTCGTAAAGCGAGAGGCACAAACAACCTCCCAGGAGGACAAAGATCAGGAGCCTCTGCCTGGGCTGCCTGAACCTCTGCCTCCAAATCAGGGTAAAGAGCAGAGACGACCGCCCCTTCAGCCAAAATGGGACCCGGGTCTTCAAAGTTCCCCCCTCCCAGAAAACAACGTGACAGGGCATCGGCCTTCACATCTTTAACCCCAGGGCGGAACATGACAACAAAATTAAACCTGGAAAATAATAATGACCATCTGGTCTGTCTCGAGTTCAGACGCTTGGCTGACTCCAAGTAGGCCAGATTCTTATGGTCGGTAAACACGGTAATAGGGTGTCTGTCTCTCTCTAGCCAATGGCGCCATTCCTCAAAAGCTAATTTGATGGCCAACAACTCCCTATCTCCCACATCGTAATTTCTCTCTGCGGAGGAGAGTTTCTTTGAGAAAAAGGCACACGGTCGCCATTTGGCAGGAGAGGGACCCTGAGACAAGACCGCACCCACCTCTGAAGCGTCCACCTCAACAATGAAAGGTAGAGAGACATCAGGTTGTACCAAGATGGGAGCGGAAGCAAAACTCTCTTTGATACTAGAAAAGGCCTTAAGCACATCTACCGACCAGGAGGAAAAATCCACCCCCTTTCTAGTCATATCAGTGAGTGGCTTAACAACAGAGGAATAATTCAAAATGAACTTCCTGTAATAATTGGCAAAACCTAAAAAGCACATCAGCACCTTCTGATTCTCAGGAAGCTCCCAATCAAGCACCGCGCGTATCCTCTCAGGGTCCATGCGAAAACCAGAAGCGGAGAGAAGAAAACCCAGAAATTGAATTTCTGGAACCGCAAACACACATTTTTCCAGTTTAGCATACAATTTATTCTCCCGCAGAATGAGCAAGACCTGACGTAGGTGGTCCCTATGAGTTTTGAAATCAGTACAAAACAATATAGTAAAATCTCTGTTAGGATATTAGTCCCTCTAGCGCTGCAAATCCTAGGACAATGTAAGTGAAAAGGTCCACAAAATATAATAGAAGTGAAGAGGATTGCGCTGCAGGAGAGAGTTATTTTGCTATTAAGGTCAAATCCTATTTGTTTACATGCGAAAATCTTCAGTCAATAGGACCACATGCACACATCAATCTCAGCTGTGGTATGGAAACCTGAAATGGAATAAAAACCGCACTATGGTGTAGTAAATTCTCAAATGATGATATCACCTTGTGAACAGATTGTACTCACAAGACTCCACTGATATCGCGCGTGGACAAAGATCTCATCGGTGTCTTCAACCAGAGAACTTCACAAGTTGCGGTGAACGTAGGTCTGTAGCGGCCGGTTAAGCGGATGATCGCACGGACAGAAGTCTTGAAGATGTCCTGTGTGGAGAAACTCTGTGTATATCGCAGATGCAAGCCTGGAGTCGTCAATTCAACAGAAGTTCGATGGGTGGATTACCGCAATCCAAAGGATGGAATACCGCTTGTCAAAAGCTAGCACCAGACTCCCCACTTTCCGAAGTCTCAAAGAAAGGAGGTCACAAAAATAGTGAAGTACGTACCAAAGTGTAAGATAAAAATGTTTAATATACTCACAAAAGTACAATTATAGGAGCGTATTAAAAACAGTCAGTAATGCCCGACCCTAATCAGTAGAAAAAAATCAAAATGTCATCTAGATACACTAGTACAAATTTCCCCATTACATGATAAAAAATGCTGTTCACAAAATGTTGGAAGACGGCTGGAGCATTCATCAAACCAAAGGGCATAACCAAATTCTCAAAATGGCCCTCAGGAGTATTGAAGGCCGTCTTCCATTCATCCCCTTCCCTGACCCTGACCAGGTTGTATGCCCCTCTCAAATCTAACTTAGAAAAAACTTTAGCCCCAACAATCTGGTTAAACAGGTCCGGGATCAGAGGAAGCGGATAAGGGTCACGAATTGTGATAGTGTTCAGCTCCCTGAAATCCAGACATAGTCTTAAAGAACAATCTTTTTTTCTTAACAAAAAAAAAAACAGCGGCAACAGGTGACTTCGAGGGTCGGATGTGTCCCTTTCTCAGGCTCTCAGAGATATACGCACGCATAGCGACCCTTTCAGGTTGGGAGAGATTGTATAAACGAGATTTAGGCAGCTTGGCGCCTGGGATAAGATTAATAGGGCAATTGTACTCCCGGCGAGGGGGCAGCTCCTGGACACCACTCTCTGAAAACACACCCGATAATTCAGATAGAAAAGATAGTAGAAACCTCTGAAAGAGACACCGAGATGCAATTCTCTCTGCAACAGTCACTCCAATCATTTATTTGCCTTGCTTGCCGATCAATGGTGGGATTATGTTTAGTGAGCCAGGGTAGCCCCAACACTAGAGGTGTAGGTAATCCGCTTAGGACTAAACATAAGACATCCTCAACATGAGCATCACCCACAGTCAAACGGATATTGTGAACTATGCCCTTTAACAATTTTTGAGAAAGTGGAGCGGAATCGATAGTAAAAACAGGTATATCTTTTCCCAAAGTGCATACCTGGAAACCATGTGTTATAGCAAATTGATTATCAATGAGATTGACAGCTGCTCTGGTATAATTATAATCATACAAGTAGTAATATTACCATATATCTTCATGTATCCTAATGGGTCCATATTGACTATTTACCCCAGTGAATTACTAACTGTCTATATTACTAACTATTCCCTCCACTATATTATTTTTAGTGAATTTCTAACTGTCTCTCCTAATACCAGATTTTGTTAATTTATTCTGAGGCTCCATATCGCTACCTTATTCCTGATATCCTATATTATTCAATGTCATGTCATGTCCGTATATGTGCAATCTGCACCACGCTTACTATAGGTGAAAGGAAATTCAATGCCAGGCATAATTACATCACAGCAAGTACAACAACTATAGCAGCATTCCTCGATAGATTGTGCCAACCCCCTTATTAATATGCTAATCTTGTCACCTACGTGCGTGATGCTGCCGATCCTACACTCAGAACGAGGCGTGTACTCAGCTCTAGTTTCAAAGAGAGGCTTGGAGCGCAGAACAGTGGTTCTGCGCATGCGCGGCATCCGGAAGACTTCCGGTAAGCGTGCATTTGAAGCCGACCAGCGGCCATCCAGTAGCAGCGGCTGATTCTCCAAAGCAGCAGAAAATCTCTGCACACTATCCAGATCACAAGCACCGCCAAGACAGCACCAGAAAGCGGCTCTAGGTAAATCCATTAGTAAAACCCACCAGGGGAGCCCTTCATAGAGATTGATAACAGTACACACATATGTGGACATAGTGTGACCTATTAATTTATGCTATGTGTGATGTGGTTGGCCTTATTGTCCAGTCAATTTTGCTGCATATTATTATCTATATGGATATACTCTACATCATATATACGGAATGGCTCCAGGAATCTATGTTACGCCATTTGGCGTAGGTCAGTGTTGGTGTAATTTTGTGTATAATTTTGTGTACAATCTATTTCTGATAATTCATTTCTGATATGCTAGACAACATATATCATACGGTCTCTCGTTTTAAACATTTTTGATCTTCTTGTTCTTCTGATGACTCCCTTTATAAAATCATAAAATTATAGAAATATATATGTTTTGTCATATAGTTTTTGTCTTATGTTCCCCTGTGTGACATCACAGATACAGATTTACTTTACTTGTGACTTTATTTTGACGTTCATATTATAAGATATGTCTTTGCCTTGACTTTTGGATTGTAGAGATAAGTCTCAATGGCTCGAATCACAGAATTCCCGGATGGACTACACCGGAAGCAATCTTGGTCATGAATTTTCAACTATGCATTATTAAGTTCTGTGTGAAACCACTTATCATGTAATCTATTCACCTAGATATAATTTGTAACTTTGTTTTTTGTTTTTTGTTTCTCTGTATATTACAGTCTGATGAAGGCCTATGTGTTTGGCCAAAACGTCACGTGTAAAATTGCTGCACTTCCAATTAAAAAAATCATTCTTTTTGCACCTCATATTGCTGGAGTTCTCTATTATTTGATATAAAGGGGTGGGAACCCGACATCCAGTAGCAACAGAATTAAGCAGGGTGCCACGACATTATCTTTGACACACATTATAAGGGAGCATTTTTTTACTGGCACACATTGCAAGGGGGATTATTTTACTGGCAAACATTATAAGGGGTAATTTTTTGTACTGGCATACATTATAAGGGGGTATTTTTTAAACAGGCACACATAATAGAGGGAATTATTACTACTGGGGGCAAAATGAGGGACATTATTACTATTGGGTGCACTGTTACCACATAGTGCACTATGATAGAGAAATATTACTATTGGTGGGACTTTTGGGAGGACTGTTACATTGGGAGGCACCCTGGCACAGTATTAGCTTAGAACAATTATTTTTGGAGGACACTATGTGTACCGCTCTTTATGTTTCAGGGACACTATTTGCTGAACCGTCATTTTTTAGGGCAATGTGTTCCAATAATTATTGAAGGGGAACTATCTGTGTGTAGTATTTTCAAGGGGAATTATCTGTTTCTGCAGTATAGCATTGGGAACCACAGTGGGCACAGTATTAGAGGTGGCAGGATGGGGTGTTCAGAAGGTGGGGAGGAGGATGTAAAAGTCGTTTTCAAACTCTGCAGAGACAAGAGATGGCTGAAAGAAATATTCATGGTGGTCTGGTCTGAATGGAGAAGATAAAGAAAGAGAATGTCTACATCAGAGGACACATCACTGGATGTAAGAGGTATCTGGTGGTGTATTACCCTGTATGTTTTATGTTTTCCAAGTGTATATTTAACAGTAGGGCTGAAAGGAAGGGGTTAGGTTAAGAAATTTGGGTCGAGCAGGGAGGACTTTTCAGTTTTCACCTCAGGCAGCAGAAAGGCTAGGTGCACACCTGAACACTTGTTCCCACCACGAGATTGTTTTCTTTTCATAAGTGCAACTTTTTGGCAAGAAGTCGCATCTTTCTGCCATAAATGCAACTTTTTACACAGAACACCACCACATAAGCTGGTGTAATTGTCTACAACAATTTAAGCCATTTCTGACGATAAGAGGATGATAAATGAGGCGGAATATGCGCCAATTTTATAGCCCCTCCCACTTTGACATTTATAGCTAATTTCTGGCGTGATGCATTATTTATGGTGAAAATTCTGGAGAAAACAGTTGATATATTTGGCGCAAATCAAAATGTCATTGTTTTTGGCACATTTTACGCCATAATTCTGATGCAACATGCTTAGAAAATGTCCCCCATTATTCCTATCCCCGACGATACCCTCCTTCTGAGCCTGCATTGAACAACTAAAACGTGTTGACACAAAAACGACATGCTGAAGATTATTATATGACTGTGTCACAACAGACCTTTATTGTTGAAATTATAAAATTGCTTTAACCTCTTAAGGACACAGGGCGTACAGGTGCGCCCTGTGTATTTCCGATCACAGCTGCACGGCAGGCGGTAATCGGAACAAAGTGCCTGCTGAAATCATTCAGCAGGCACTCTGTGACAATGCTGAGGGGGGTCTGTGACACCCCCATATTGGCGATTGCAGCAAACCGGAGGTCAATTCAGACCTGCGGTTTGCTTTGTTTCCGGGTCATTCGGGTCTCCGGTGACCTGATAACCCGGAATAGGATGGTGATCGGTGGTGTGATAATACACCACCAATCACCATTCTTAGATCCTGAGAGGTGTCGGTGACATCACCTCTCAGGATCGCATCCTATTGGCTGGATGGGCGGCTGGGGGTTAACCTCCCGCAGCTCTGCTCTCCTCCTCCACACTGCTTCCGTGGAGAGAGGAGATAGGAGCCCGTCCGTCCACCTCTGAGCCCAGCACCCCCACGTGAGCCACCATAGTGCCATCTGGCACTCAAAAGTTTGCAGGGACAGGTTTAGGGAAAGGTTAGATTAGGTAGGGAGACTGAGGGATAGTTTTAGGGGAAAAAAAAGTTTTATTTTTGGGCTTCACACTGATTGGGTGTCTGGGGTCCACAGCACACTCAGCTGCACGACCCTAGACCCCCCAGGAGTGCTGCAGCTAACCCTCCTGCCCCCCCTCCCCACACACACACATTTTGGGTGGCGCAAGTGCATCGTCCACCCCACCGCTGATCAGCGAGTTTGAATCAATTTTTTATTTTTTTATTTGGGGGGGCTTTCATTTTTTTATTTAGTTTTATTTATTTTTTTCTGTTAGGTTTAGGCTGGGTTAGGGTAGTGAACGTGAACACCCGTCCCCCACACGCACACACACACTCCCCTATGGCCCGACAGACGTTCTCGGCCGAGGAGGCATACGCCCTGCTTGTCTCCGACTCCGAGAGCCCCAGTGAGGACGTGGATGACCCGACTTTACTCTTGTCATCCGCGTCCTCCTCATCATCTAGTGATGATGATGAGCCTCCAAGGCGGAGGAGGCGCCACCAGGCGGAGCCAGGGAACCATCATGCCAGGGACCCTGTGGCCCACACTAGCATGAGCCGCCCTGGGGCTCATACTAGTTTTCTGGCCCACCTGAGCCCCCTACCGGTGAACTTGTCTGGTGTACATCAGAGGATTTTGAGACCTTGATTCCTGACTTTGTTGGCCAACCAGGAATCCAGATTCCCACAGTGGGCTTCACTGAATATGACATTTATTTATTTTTTCAGTGACCACTTTGTGAATCTGATGGTGGAGCAAACGAACTTGTTCGCCCAACAGTTCATTGCTCAACACCCAGGCTCCTTTTTGGCTGGGTCCGGTGGCTGGACTCCGGTCAGTGCAGCCGAGATGAGGACATTTTAGGGCCTCGTGCTGCACATGGGCCTAGTCAAAAAGCCCAGTGTCAGGCAGTACTGGAGTGGGGACGTCCTCTACCAGACCCCACTCTACTGTATGTCCATGACACGTTCCTGTTTTGAGGCCATTCGAAAATGTCTGCATTATGCAGATAATGCAGCATGTCCCCCCCCCCCGAGGTGATCCTGCCTATGACCACCTGTACAAAATCAGGCCGGTCATCGATCACTTCAGGGCCAAATTACCTATTTCCCTGGAAGGGAGGTCGCTGTTGATGAGTCTCTCATTGCTTTCAAGGGGAGACTCATTTTCCGCCAGTATGTTCCCTCTAAGCGGGCGAGGTATGACGTGAAGCTGTACAAACTTTGTGAGAGCATCTCAGGATACACTTACAAGTTTTGTGTGTACGAGGGGCGAGATTCCCGTATTCAACCTACATAATGTCCCCCCACTCTGGGTGTTAGCGGGAAACTTGTGTGGGACCTTATGCACCCACTGCTAAATAAGGGTTACCACCTGTTCGTGGATAACTTTTATATTAGAATCCCTTTGTTCCAGTCCCTCGCCGCCAGATCCACTTCCACTTGTGGGACCGTGCGGAAAAATCTACGTGGCCTCCCTACCCACTCCTTCCAGGTACCTATCCCCAGGGGTGAGACCCGGGCACTTACCAGTGGAAACCTGTTTCTGGTCAGATATAAGAATAAGTGGGATGTCCTTATACTGTCCACAATTCACGGTAACAGCATCACCCCTGTCCCTGTGCGAGGTACCGCGGCAACGGTCCTCAAACCCGATTGTATCGTGGACTACAGTCGGTATATGGGAGGAGTTGATCTCTCTGATCAAGTCCTCAAGCCATATAACGCCATGCGCAAATCTCAGGCATGGTACAAAAAAGTTGCAGTCTACTTGGTACAGGTTGCCTTGTACAACTCTTTTATGCTGTCCCGGAGCGCTGGCAACACAGGTAAATTCCTGAAGTTCTATCAGGCAGTCCTCAAGGCCCTGATCTTTTCTGACTGGGAAAGAGCAGGCCGGAGTACCTTGGGAACTGGAGGAGCCCACTTTCCTGGTGTGGTCCCCATAGTGGAAAGAAGGGACGGTCCCCAAAAAAGTGCAGAGTGTGTCACAGGAGGGGGATACGGAAGGACACCACCACTCAGTGTGACACGTGCCCCGATCATCCGGGCCTCTGCATTGACGGTTGCTTTAGGAGTACCACACTTCCATGGAGTACTAAATTTATAATTCCCTTCCCCAATTTTAATTCTAGTTGGCCACAGACAATCGCCCAGAAAAAAAAAAAAGAAAAGAAAAATATGGCTCTCAGACTTTCAAAAATGATATTATTTTGTAAAACTAAAATAAATAAATATAGTATACATATTAAGTATTGCCGCGTCAATAAGAATCTGCTCTATAAAAATAACACATGACCTAACCCCTCAGATGAACACAGTCCAAAAAATAAAATAAAAACGGTGTTAAAAAATTTCATTTTTTTTGTCAACTTACATCACAAAATGTGTAATAGCCGCTACCTAAGACAATCGGCTAAAAACAAAAAAATAAACTGACTCTCAGACTATGGAGATACTAAAATGTTTTTTTGGGTTAAAAAAAGGTATTATAGTGTAAAACCTTAATAAATTTTAAAAAGTAGACATATTAGGTATTGCCACGTCCGTAAGAATCTGCTCTATAAAAATAACATATAACCTAACCCCTCAAATGAACACAGTCAAAAAAATAAAATTAAAACGGTTCCAAAACAGCAATTTTGGGCCAAATTTTCCATTTTAATCAATTTTTTCCATTAACAAAGCAAGGGTTAACAGTCAAACAAAACTCTATATTTATTGCCCTGATTCTGTAGTTTACAGAAACACCCCATATGTGGTCGTAAAATGCTGTATGGCCAAAAGGCAGGGCGCACAAGGAAAGGAGCCATATGGTTTTTGGAAGGTAGATTTTGCTGGACTGGTTTTTTGACACCATGTCCCATTTGAAGCCCCCCTGATGCATCCCTAGAGTAGAAACTCCATAAAAGTGACCCCATCTAAGAAACTACACCCCTCAAGGTATTCAAAACTGATTTTACAAACTTTGTTAACCCTTTAGGTGTTTCACGGGGTGTTTCATGGGGTCATTTTTGGGTGGTTTCTATTATGTAAGCCTCACAAAGTGACTTCAGACCTGAACTGGTCCTTAAAAAGTGGGCTTTGGAAAATTTGTAACGTCCCTAAAAAATAAAATTGGCATTCCCAAAATGATCCAAACATGAAGTAGACATATGGGGAATGTAAATTAATAACTATTTTTGGAGGTATTACTAAGTATTGTAGAAGTAGAGAAATTGAAACTTGGAAATTTGCAAATTTTTTAAAATTTTGGGAAAATTTTGTATTTTTTTGTCATGAAGTACAATATGTGACGAAAACTATCTCAGAATGGCCTGGATACGTAAAAGTTTTTTAAAGTTATTCATACATAAAGTGGTGAAAATGAGCCCGGTCCTTAAGGGGTTAAAAGACATTATTTTTTGATTAATGAGAACTACTATAACCAAAACACTGACAATAAGTTGTGGCCAAAATCCACCTCAGTTTTGCTAATTTATATATGGCGTGGGAATGTCATGCACTGTCCAGTAATGATGATCCCACTAAGATTAACATATAATGTGTGAGGACCAAAAAAATAAATTTTCTTGATCTGGAGGTCTTTATATGTAAAGGAGTATTAAACAAGAAATTACTTTAAAGGGAACCTGTCACCAGGATTTTGGGTATAGAGCTGAGGACATGGGCTGCTAGATGGCTGCTAGCACATCCGCAATACCCAGTCCCCATAGCTCTGTGTGATTTTATTGTATATAAAAACAGATTTGATACATATGCAAATTAACCTGAGATGAGTCAGAGCTTGAAAATATGACTCTTCTTTGGTCAAACAAGTAAGATATGACTCTTTTATGTTCATTTGCATATGTATCAAATCTGTTTTTTTTACACAATAAAAGCACACGGAGCTATGGGGACTGGGTATTGCGGATGTGCTAGTGGTGATCTAGCAGCCCATGTCCTCAGCTCTATACCCAAAATCCAGGTGACAGATTCCCTTTAAAGAGGACCTGCCAGCAGGATCAATTCTACTAAACAGGATATACTGCCTGCTGGGGTTGATACTGCTGATTAAAAAAAATATCTGAATGTCAAAAGGGAAAACATAGTTTAATCCCATATGCAAGTTAGGTAGGTGGGGCCTTGGCCTCTAGGTACACCTTAGCTCTATTGCTTTCCTGCATTTCTCACACTTCCTACACTTGACTGACAGGGCCAGGAATCACCATTGTCCTCTTGCTTGACCCTGTGCCTCTGCACGTGTGCTGTAGATTCTATGGTCAGTGCTTGCACGGCAATCATCTCTGCAGCAGTGCAACCCAAACGAGCTTTGCTGCATTTACACCAACTATAGAATCTACAGTGTATGTGCGGGATTACAAGTCTAGGCAAGAGGACAATTATGATGCTTGGTTTTGACAAAGGATGCGTAGCAAACATAGGAAAGAGGGGAAGCTAAGGTGCCCTGAGGAGCCGGGGATCACTCCTCGGGGCACTGAAGCCCTAATATGCATATGGAATTAAACTCTGTGTTCCCTGGAATTGATTTTTGCCATTCAGGTTACAATCAGCAGGATCAACCATACCATGCAGTATGACTGGTTTAATAAGGTTGTTCCAGCCCATAGGTTCTCTTTAAACCAATTGATGTACAGTAAACAGTTACACTGAATATAATAGCTACCAGCACAAACCATATCATGGGTGAATAATATCCACAAAGGTCAGCTAAAATGACTAAAGAAAAATTGTACTGAGGAAGGAGATTTTTTAAAACGAAAAGCAGACTTCAGGAACGAAATTACCCTGAAGGACCTCATTGAGGAATCTTTTAGGGAGATGCAGAGGGAATTCTGAGAGATGGAAGATAAAACTAGTGATAGAGGAAAAGACAGAACAGTAGAAGTACCTTTTATAACTTCCCATTTGAGGGATTTATATGAAGCTGAGAAAAATAGTAACAAAAATTACACATTTTAAAATCACATAATATTTTAGAAAATAATTTACTGAAAAAATCTAAAATACATCAAAAAGCACCTAATTTAAAAGACATTATAACTTGTAGCTACATAGGTATGAACAAAATAACAAGGGAATAATGAACAGATTTTTAAACTTCAGCAAGTAAAAAACATGTTACGGGTTTAAATAGGAAGGAAAAAAACATTTCTTTCACTATAGACACTGAGGGATAGAATATAAAATCAACCAATGTATCACAGGTGACCCTAGGGGAGTGATTCCTGCTTACAGTGCCCCTGTGGGCTAGTATATGTAGGACAGGTGAGAAAGCACAGCTAAAATATAACAAATTAAAGTGTCTCTGTGCACTTGAAAAACATAATAGTGATCCACAGGAATTGATTAAGTTAGGGGTGGTGACAGAGGAGGATATAAATAATCAATTAAATAAGCAGAAAGGTTTTTTTTTTTTTCAGCTCAAAACATCAGTACCTATGGCTTTTATCCTTTTCCTGACACCCACTGTTCATAGCCACTAACTGCCTGGTTGTTTTACACAGCAGACACTTAGTGGCAGGGTCTGTGATTGGCAATAACTTCAATCTGTAAGAAACAGTCATGTAATGTCTCTAAGTTTCATTATCCTGGTAAACTGTGTTAACATTTAATGTATAATGCTATTCCAGTAATACAGATAAATGTAAATGCCTGCAGTATTCGTTTGGTCAGTAGATGGCAGCCTAGGACCAATTTGCATTGAAGTTTACCATAGAGAAAGTGTATTAATGTGATAATGGCTCTTTAAAGCAGCATTTAAGTGTTGAAGTGACACGCCCCTTATGATGTCAGCCTGCCTCAGTGTGAGCAGGAAGAAAGAGGAAGAGAGACTGGAACTATAACGGCTGCCATCTTGGCAAGAAAGAAAACAAGTTCTGTGCTGTGTAAGACGTGTGTGGAGATACTAAAGGACGTTCCTGTGCAGCCAAGCTGTGTGAACTTCAGTCTAGAGACGGATGGAGTATAAAGAGACCGTGCATTTAGTGAAGCCAAGTTAAAAAGGACTGTGTGCAGCAACTAACCTGTGGAGCCGACATTGGGCTGAGTGGATTGCCCCAAACAGTAAAGAGACTCACAGTGCTGTCGAGGTACCGGACAGTCACTGTAAAATTCTGGATTATATCCATCTGGTTTTCCGGCCTGCTGAGGAGGACTTCTTTGTTGCGGATCCTGCGCTGGTTAAAGGAAAAGGACGACATCGGGCCCCACCGTGCACTTCCACAAACTGTAAGAGGTCCACTTGGACCACAGGGATAAGGGGGGTGCGCACCCGCTTGAAAGTTAGGGTCAGTTAGGGATAGTTCCTGGGACTGTTAGTTCTTAGTGTCCGCACTGCGAATACGGACACAGCAAAGGTGAAAATTGTTGCAGTATCTGACTTGTATTGTTTATACTGTTTTGAATATTTTGCTTGTCTTTATCTCTGTGATTTCACTGTTAACCTGCTTTTATTAATTTATAGAAACATAGAAACATAGAAACATAGAATGTGTCGGCAGATAAGAACCATTTGGCCCATCTAGTCTGCCCAATATATCTGAATCCTATGAATAGCCCCGGCCCTATCTTATATGAAGGATGGCCTTATGCCTATCCCATGCATGCTTAAACTCCTTCTTGCAATGCAATCTGCAATGCAATCTGCAATGCAATCTTCTTAATCTTGACTTCTGTGTACGCACTCTTTTCTGGTTGCGGAGTCAAACCACCTGCCTTGCTCTCGGTTCACAAATTGGCGTAGTCGGCAGGATCCTCCTACCAGAATGGACGGCGACGCACCCGTTAGGAGGGATGGTGCTGGAGGAAGAATGCCAGCAGGGGCTGTAATGAGTCAGTTAGCAAAGTTTGATGGCAATAATATGTCTGTGAGTGTGTGGGCAGAGCAGATACGAATGGTACAGCGCATGTACCAGACCGCACCAGAAGTACTAGTAGAGCTAGCCATATTGACGTTACAAGGAGATGCTAAGACTACAGTGATATTGTGGCCATTTGAACAAAGACAGACATTTGAGCAAGTTGTCCAGATTCTAGAAACTATTTATGGAGAAACCGCATTGCTGGGGTCCCTGCAGGCACGGTTCTTCCAGAGGGTACAAAAGGAGAATGAAAGTCTCCCTCAGTATGCAAATGCCCTACAAGAACTGCTCCGAGATATTCAAGGGAAGCAAAGAGGGGGCTCACCAGCCTTCTGTAACCCTGATCGGACACTCCGTGACCAGTTTGTTCTGGGGATCCGTGATGGCAGTTTGACGGTTGCTATGCAGGACTTTATACGACGGGAGACTGATGCTAAATTTCATGACGTACAGGTGGAGGCCATCTCACGTGCCAATAGTATGGTTCAGAAGCCTCAGACCGCAGTTGGAGTTACATTGTCGCAGGGGGCTAGCTCTGGCCCAGAAACGGCGGAAAAAGGGACAGTTAAAGAGATATTTACAGTAATGCAGAAATTGCAAGAGGAAATGGAACACCTACAAATCAATTGTAATGAGAATTCTATGAGAATTGCAGGCCTCCAGAAAACTAGAGATGAAGGGGTGGGCCGTTCACACCAAGAAGGTCAGAATCACCCACAACCCTACTGGAGGGATGAGGATAGGACCTACCGAAGGGGTCCCAATAATGTAGTACAACTCTCAGGAGAGAACGATGGGGCTTACCGAAGGGGCCCAAACCGATGGCCAGAGCGACGGGAAATACGCTGCTGGGATTGTGGACGCGTGGGCCACATTGCTGCTAGATGTCCAGAGCAGCGACAAGCTTATGAGAGACCGCCGTTAAACTGAAATCCCCTGCTGCAGTAGGGCGGGCAGCAGGGGAAACTGAGGAGACTATGAGAGGAGAATGCCCTGAAGAGGATCTGATCGCTGCAAGTCCCATCATACAGATGGAATTGGAAGGTAGTCCGGTTACCGGGATGATTGACACGGGTTCCCAAGTAACAACCCTGAGTAGAGACCGTTACGAACGGTATTTTCAGCGACATGTGAAATATAATCCCCGTACATTCATACGAGTGGTCGCAGCTAATCAGTTACCAGTACCGGTGGTGGGAGTGGCCTGGATGAATGTCAGATTATGTGGCCAAGATCTAGGCAAGAAAGGCATTGTGGTAGTACAGGAGTCACATGAAGTAAAGGTCCCTGTCATCTTGGGGATGAATGTGTTAAAAGAATTGGATCAGATTCTCTTTGAAAAGAAAGGTCACGGTTATTGGAGAGAAACCACTAGCCATCGGCCTACTCAAACGGCCTTCCAGCGGCTGGTCCGAACATATGGCTTACAGAAAAGTTCAGATGCACAGTGTCCTCTTGCTCGAATTTCGGTCCCTCTGCATACAAAAGTTACGTTGCCACCCAGACGGGAGATGATAGTGTCCATGCCTGTAGGCACCTGTAGGAAACTAGAGGGCATAGCTGTGTTGATAGAACCACTGCCGACAGCCGGAAGAAGTGTTGATCCGCTAGTAGCCCGTTCCTTGGCAGTAGTCCGCAATGGGAGAGTACCCCTCCGATGTGTGAACACTCAGGATCAGAGTGTAGACCTAGCCCCAGGAAGGCTGCTGGCTAACCTCTATGTGACTCCGGAGGAAGTGAGGAAAGCGACCCCGATGCAGTTGAGGCCGGCTGAACGAGGTGAATGGGCCGTAACCGTGTCTATGGGGGAAGGCGAGAATCCCACCCCTAAATGGAATGGCGGTGCAATTCGAGAACAGATGAAGATAGAGACTTCTTTGTGTTCTCTGGAACAGATCCGGAAGGTAGATGAACTGTTATGGGAAAACCGCACAACCTTTGCACGTCATGCTGAAGATTTTGGATGTACAACAGGGATCTACCATGAGATCCCCACAGGAGACACCCTTCCAATCAGAGAGCGCTACCGACAAATTCCTCCACAGATGTATCAGGAGGTGAAAGAACTGTTGACCCAGATGCTGCAGAATGGGATCATTCAAGAAAGCCAAAGTCCCTGGGCAGCTCCAGTGGTACTAGTAAGGAAGAAAGATGGGTCCATTCGGTTTTGCGTAGACTATCGAAAGTTGAATACCTGCACCGTACGAGATTCCTACCCCTTACCTCAGATTGAGGAGTCCCTTTCGGCACTAGGAAGAGCCCGCTACTTCTCCTCACTAGACCTGGCTAGTGGGTATTGGCAGGTGCCAATGGCCGAGAAAGATAAGGAAAAGACAGCCTTTATCTTGCCCATGGGACTATACGAATTTAACCGGATGCCCTTTGGATTGACAAATGCACCTGGAACGTTTCAACGATTGATGGAGAAATGTCTTGGTGACTTCAACTTTGAATTCACTCTCATCTACTTGGATGACATTATAGTGTACTCTGCAACCTTTGAGGACCATCTCCGCCAGTTGGGACAAGTATTTCAACGATTGCGGGAACATGGGCTCAAACTGAAACCCAGTAAATGTTGGTTGTTCCAATCTGAAATTGATTACTTGGGTCATTGTGTATCAGGAGAAGGGGTGAGGCCGTCAAGGGACAAGATAGCGGCTGTTCAAGACTGGCCGACACCAACTACCCTGCGAGAGGTGAGGGCGTTCCTGGGAGTAGCCGGCTACTATCGACGGTTTATTAAGGACTTTGCTAGAGTAGCAGCGCCACTTAATGCTCTCCTACGAGGCACCGCCGGGGGTCCGAAGAACCGGTCCGTGAAATGGGGCCCTGAACAGGAACACGCCTTCCAGGCATTGAAGGATGCTCTTACAACGGCCCCAATCTTGGTGTATGCTGATTACCACTTGCCCTTCCAGCTATATACCGATGCAAGCCTGTATGGTCTCGGAGCGGTACTCTCTCAGTTCCAGGATGGCCAAGAGCGTGTCATAGCGTATGCCAGCCGATCCTTGCGAGATTCTGAGAGAAACCCTGACAATTATAGTTCATTTAAGTTAGAACTGTTGGCACTGGTATGGGCCATGACTGAGAAATTCTCTGAGTATTTGACCGGAGCTGAAGTCTTAGTACTGACTGACAACAACCCATTGGCTCACCTGGAAAATGCCAAGCTCGGGGCTTTGGAGCAGAGGTGGATAGCCCGAATGTCTAAGTTCAATTACCGCATTAAGTATCGGTCCAAGACGGAGAACCAAAATGCCGATGGACTTTCTAGGGTAACTACCCAGGCCCCCAGCGGAGACGTGGATCATGAGTTGGAGCATGTGGAGATGCCTGACTTCAGCAGATTTTCACAAGCCTTGGTCACTGCTATGCAGTGTGCAGTCGAAGGGACCGAGACGGCTCCTTTCTTTGGCCCCTCACTACAGGAATGGGTGCAAATACAGCAGGCCCATGAGGGGCTGGCGAAAATGATCAAGTGTGTTGAGAAAGGCAAGAAGCCCTGTAAAGAGGAAAGAGAACGACTGACCCGTGAAATGCTATTAGTCCTGAGTCAGTGGGAAAAGTTAGAGATGAAAAATGGAGTGCTATGCCGAAAGGTATATCTGCCTTCTGAAATCGACATTTGTTACCAAATCGTAGTGCCTAGTGAACTGGCTCAATCATTGGCTCTTGAGGCTCATAATAAGAATGGACATTTTGGTCATGAGAAGACCTTTCGTTGGCTACAGCGACTGATTTACTGTCCAGCTCTCCGTCAAATGGTCGAAGAAGTATGTCATAGATGTCGAACTTGTGAGATCCATAAGGCAATAGAACAAAGAGCTCCCCTGCAAACCATAGTGACCCAGGAACCTTTGGAGATCGTCATGATAGACTACCTAATGGTGGGCCCATCCAACAGTGGGCACCAGTACTGCCTCGTAATGGTGGACCACTTCACCAAATTTGCGGTGGTGACTGCCACCAAGGACCAGACCGCTGAGTCAGCAGCTCGAGCCCTATGCCAAGATTTCATCCGAGTGTACGGGTGTCCACAACGCATCCACTCTGACCAAGGGGCTTGCTTTGAGGGACATGTAATGAAAGAAGTTCAACGTATCTATGGGATAAAGAAGTCGCACACGACTCCATACCATCCCCAAGGAAACGGAGCCTGCGAACAATTTAATAGAACTCTGCTACAGATGGTGCGGACTTTGGAGGAGGACAAGAAGTTACAGTGGCCTCAGTTCTTGTCTGAGATGGTGTGGGCCTATAACAATCAGGTCCATTCTACAACGGGGTATTCTCCTTATACTCTCCTCTTTGGACGGTCTGGGCGAAGTGTCGGAGAGTTACAGTTAAATGATGTGGATGGGTTCCCTCCAAGAGATCCAGCCTCCTGGGTGCGAGCACACCGGCAGAGACTTGAGACAGTTCATCGATTGGTGCGACAGCATCTGCAAGAAAATTCTCATCCTGATAAGACCCCGGTGCAAAGGGCACCATTGCAGCCAGGTGACCTGGTGCTGGTACGTGTCAAGAAGCCTCAAGGAAAATTGGAAAGCAGGTGGGAGGCTGTGCCATATCGTGTAGTTGCCCGCAAGTATGCAAATGGGCCTGTGTACGAAGTTCAGAAGGAAGGAACTGATTGTGTCCGAGTACTTCACAGAAATATGTTGCGCCTGTGTCAATCCAAAGAAGCAAATTGTGATGGAACTGATAATGTCAACGAGCTCCCACAGTCCGAGACTGGTGGTGTGGAATGGGCTTACGATGATGAGGATGATTGTTGGCCAATCCCCGCTCCTGAGGATGTTCCACCTGTGACTATTGTGCCCCCAGCCTGTGCCCCCTCTGGTGCGGAGTCTGCTGGTCCTTCTCAGCCTATGGCTACAGTACCCCAGAGTATACCAGTGGTTCTCAGACGCACCACTAGACCAAATGCTGGCATTCCCCCTGTTCGGTATGCGCAGGACGAGTTTATTTGGCCTTCCATACAATGGTACATTACCACTCTACATATAAGAGTACAGCCCTCTGGATATTCAGTCATTGGCAGGGACTGCCAATCTTAAAGTGGGGGGGAATATGTAAGAAACAGTCATGTAATGTCTCTAAGTTTCATTATCCTGGTAAACTGTGTTAACATTTAATGTATAATGCTATTCCAGTAATACAGATAAATGTAAATGCCTGCAGTATTCGTTTGGTCAGTAGATGGCAGCCTAGGACCAATTTGCATTGAAGTTTACCATAGAGAAAGTGTATTAATGTGATACTGGCTCTTTAAAGCAGCAGTTAAGTGTTGAAGTGACACGCCCCTTATGATGTCAGCCTGCCTCAGTGTGAGCAGGAAGAAAGAGGAAGAGAGACTGGAACTATAACGGCTGCCATCTTGGCAAGAAAGAAAACAAGTTCTGTGCTGTGTAAGACGTGTGTGGAGATACTAAAGGACGTTCCTGTGCAGCCAAGCTGTGTGAACTTCAGTCTAGAGACGGATGGAGTATAAAGAGACCGTGCATTTAGTGAAGCCAAGTTAAAAAGGACTGTGTGCAGCAACTAACCTGTGGAGCCGACATTGGGCTGAGTGGATTGCCCCAAACAGTAAAGAGACTCACAGTGCTGTCGAGGTACCGGACAGTCACTGTAAAATTCTGGATTATATCCATCTGGTTTTCCGGCCTGCTGAGGAGGACTTCTTTGTTGCGGATCCTGCGCTGGTTAAAGGAAAAGGACGACATCGGGCCCCACCGTGCACTTCCACAAACTGTAAGAGGTCCACTTGGACCACAGGGATAAGGGGGGTGCGCACCCGCTTGAAAGTTAGGGACAGTTCCTGGGACTGTTAGTTCTTAGTGTCCGCACTGCGAATACGGACACAGCAAAGGTGAAAATTGTTGCAGTATCTGACTTGTATTGTTTATACTGTTTTGAATATTTTGCTTGTCTTTATCTCTGTAACTTCACTGTTAACCTGCTTTTATTAATTTATAGTAAATGCAATTTTCTTAATCTTAACTTCTGCGTACGCACTCTTTTCTAGTTGCGGAGTCAAACCACTTGCCTTGCTCTCGGTTCACAAATCACTGCACTTTTATCCCCCCCAGATGCCGTGGTCAATTGTGACCAATTGTGTATTTTCCTCTATTACTGGTTTTATCTTCCAGTCAATTACCAGGAGTGAACAACTCCCCATGACAAGATTTTATGAAGGCTCCTAAACCTGCCGTAGCGAAGTTCCTATGAAGCCCTGCCTGTGACATGGCTTGATAGGATTGTAGTGATTCTTCCATTGGCTGCAATTGTAAATCATTGCAGTTCATGGAATAAGCCATCAGATAATCTCGTGTTCAAGTCCCCTAGGGCTAAAAATAAATGTACATTTTTTTTTAAGGATTAAAAAATAAAAAGATATAACAATTCAAAACACCCTCCTTCCCCATTTTTAAAAATTAAAATAAACAATAAAAATTCTAAAGATCATTAGAATCGCCATGTCCCAAAATGCCCAAACTATTAAAATGTAAAAGTATTTATCCTGTATTATGAATGGTGTAACAGAACAAATGGAAAATTCTGATTCACTATTTTAATTGCTTTATCTCCCAACAAAAATTGAATAAAATGTGATCAAACTGCTGGGCGAAAAAAGCTTGTGACTTGCACCACACTGCTGAGGTCAACATGAAATGGGAATGAGGAAAGTGCTTGCTGTCTTTGGGAGAGCATTGTTACTACTGGGAACACTATAGGGGCACTGTTGCTAATGGTAGCACTCTGGGAGAAGAGCATCATTACTATTAGGGGCACCATGGGGCGCTACTACTAATAGGGGCAGTCTGGAGAAACAATAGTATTATTGTGGTACTATGGAGGCATTAATTACTACAGTGGACACTATGTGTGACATTAGTTAATGTAACAAGCACTGTCTGTGTGGGGATTTTCAGAGGGACTATCCATATAACATTATGTACGTATGCATCTGCATGCATATTTCAAACCAGTGTCTGGATCTGAATACTTTTATAAATGCAAGTTTTTTTAAAATAAAATGTAGTATTTCCACTGAGTTATGCAATAAAATGTATCTGTATAGCGACACCTGCTGTTTTTTCTTTTCTTCAACCCTCAGTACACCTGGACACACATGCTCAGTACCATCCTTTAACTGCCACCAGCCATATTATCTATTAGAAGCTGTGACAGTTACAGGACATGCCCCCTGATCCGCAAAACACAGACACCGTCCATGTGCGTTCCGCAGTATGCGTACCGCACATGGCCAGCACTATAATAGAAATACCTTATTTTGTCAGTGGCTGACAACAAGAATAAAACATGTTAAAAAAAATTTGCGGGGTCGCGGAACGGAGGTTTGGATACGGACACACACTTTTGCGGCACAATTGAAAATGAATGGGTCCGCACTCGTTCATCAAAATTGTGGAACGGATGCAGACCCATTTTGCGGACGTGTGAATGGACCCTGAAGCATAAGGGAGAGTTATGTTTTGGAGGGAAAAAACAGACACAGTGGCCTTTTGATCTTGTTTAGCTCTTTCTAGACTGTTTACATGTGATAATTGCTTAGTCATTCCCATTGAGTTGTATTGAGACACAATACAAGTGTCTGACAGACTTGAATCGCAACATTGTTTCTGTTAGGCTGTGCCTCACCCCTCCTACTAGAATGTTATAGTTCAGTTAGAGACTGTGTAAAAGTAAAGCAGTCAGAGTCCCTAAGTGCTGCAGATAGGGGACAATTTTTAGTAGGTGAGCTTCTGTAAGACTGCATGACTGACTAGAAGAAGATGCCAATACAGGAATATGCTGCCCGACAACTAAGCAAGAAACCTTGGGCCACCTGTCCTTTGGCCAGGGTATAAGCCTTCTAAGAGAGAGATGGACAGCCGGCTCAAGCCTTTCCTTAGCACAGACCTTCTACTACCAGAGAGGAAACTGGAAAAGCCAGCTCAGTGTTAGGTTTTTGCTCATCAATCTAATCTCAATATCCCATAATGAGAAAGTGAGAACAGAATTTTAGAAATGTTTGCAAATCTATTAAAAAGGAAAAACAAAAATTTTGCATGGACATAAGTATTTAGACCCTTTGTTATAGCACTTTAGCTCTGGGGCCTTCCATTTTTCTTGATAATCTTTGAGACATTTCTGCACCTTTATTGGAGTTCACCTGGGTAAATTCAGTTGATTGGATATGATTTGATAAGGCACAGCCCTGTCTATATAAAGTCTCAAAGAGTATCAGAGCATCAGAGTATCAGAGCAAAAACCAAGCCATGAAGAGGAAAGAACTGCCTGTAGAGCTCAGAGACAGAATTGTGTAAAGGCACAGATTTGTGCGGCACTAGAAGTTCTCAAGAGCAGAGTTGGCCTTGGTTAGAGAGGTGACCAAGAACCCAATGGTCACTCTGGCTAAGCTACAAATGGCAGAGTGGCCAAAAAGAAGACCCTCCTCAATAAAAGAACACATGGAAGTTTATTTAAAAAAAAAGCACCTAAAGGACTCTCAAACTGTGAGAAACAAGATTCCTTGGTCTGATAAAACCAATAACTTTTTTTCCTCAATTCTAAACTTTATGTTTGGAGAAAAATGGGCACTGCTTATCACCTACCTAATACCATCCCTACAGTGAAGCATGGTGGTGGCAGCATCATGCTGTTAGGGTGTTTTTCAACAGCTAGGTAATGGAGACTGGTTACAGTTGGGGGAAAGCTGGATGGAGCAAAGTACAGAGATATTCTTAATGAAAATCTGATCCAGAGTGCTCTTGGATCTCAGATGTGTTTACCTTCCAACAAGACCCTAAACACACAGCCAAGACAGCACAGGAGTGGCTTACGGACAACTCTGTGAATGTCCTTGATTGACCCAGCCAGAGCCCGGTCTTGAACCCAATCAAAAATCTCTGGAGTTACCTGACAATTGTTGTCACCGACGGATGCAGACCCCATCCAACCTGAAAGAGTTTGAGAGGATCTGCTGATAAAAATGGCAGAAAATCCCCAAATTCAGATGTGCAAACCTTGTGGCACCGTACTGGAGAAGACTGGAGGCTGTAATGCAATATTTCAGTTTTTCTTTTCAATAAATTAGCAAAGATTTCTAACATTTGGTTTTCACTTTCTCATTATAAGGTATAGTGTAAAGTGATGGGGAAAAAGATTTTTTTTTTTTTTTAGAACAAGGCCGCAACTTAAAAAAAAAGTGAAATAAGTGTCTGAAGAATTTCCAAATGCACTGTATTTAAACTGGAATACAAATGTGTTTTAAATATATTTGCAGTTTGAAAGAGAAATGTATGTAGGCATAGGGTGCCACAGTGATGAGTAAGGGGAAACTCCACACCGTACAATGTAGGTTGGCGGGATATGCCACTAGGCCTGGAAACAGGAATAATGGGAGCAGGTCACCTTCTAACACATCCCTAAATCCTAGCCCTAACCTCCTAACTGTATGAGCGAACCCTAATGGTGGGAGGGCTCATATCCGGAACCTTAGGCCCTACTAACCCTAGAGATCCCTGGTAATAATGTCAGGACTAGGAGACGACCTGTTCATCTACGACATGGATGAATCGGAGTCTCCAGCAGGCCTAGCAACAAGAAAGGAGCAGACAGTAACATAAACCGGATCAGCAGGTAAGCACCCAGCGCAAACAACACACACTGGAACAACAGCACTTACCTGCCACAACAACTGGAAGAAACAACAACTGCTACTGACTATTGGTTCCCTCTTGTTAAAACTACAACAAGACATGCACCACACTCTTAACATAAACCCACCCCAAACATCAACACAGGTAAAGTAGGGCACATGGAGGATACAAGTGAAGGAGAAAAGTTTGGCCGATAGTGGCTGGAACGTCAAGAAGGGCGTCTCAAAAAATGGCCCTCCTCACATATATCACAAACAAAGGACAAACAAACAAATGACAGCGCCACTCTCAGCAAAGAAGGGTGATATTAATGGCCCATAAACAAGTCTCAGGGTGAATAACTATAACACCCAAGTTAATAACAATACAACTAGCGTGCTATTTGTGCTAAGTATTGTTAATATTTAAGAAGAGAAGACAAGCATAAAATAAGCATAGAAGTGTTCAAATAAGCACTGAAAAACGTGTTGAATAAATTCAAACCAGGGAGGCACCCTGAAGCACTCACTTCACAGGGGGTGTGCCACCAGGATAAAGCTCAAGACACCTGGACTACAACCCCCCAGCCAGGATCGCCTGTAGTATGTAGAAGATTAGATGTCAGCGCTCCGGTCGTACCAGGATGGAGATATACGGCACGTGGGACAGCGACTCTTGATCAATATTTTTTATTAAAATATAAAATGGCTCAACGCGTTTCGGGGGGAACATAAAATCCCCTTCATCAGGAGCAAGGTTAATAACAAGATAACAGTGGTACACAGATATAAATAATACAAAATTCCCGCCTGAGAGACATCACTTCTGGTTTCGGAAACTTGAATATTAGTTTTCACAAAGTTTTCTGCTAAACTGCTTTTAGATCTTTGTTTCAGTTGTTTCTGTGATGTAGTGAAATATAATTACACACACTTCATACGTTTCAAAGGCTTTTATCGACAATTACATGACATTTATGCAAAGAGTCAGTATTTGCAGTGTTGGCCCTTCTTTTTCAGGACCTCTGCAATTCGACTGGGCATGCTCTCAATTAACTTCTGGGCCAATTCCCGACTGATAGCAACCTATTCTTTCATAATCACTTCTTGGAGTTTGTCAGAATTAGTGAGTTTTTGTTTGTCCACCCGCCTCTTGAGGATTGACCACAAGTTCTCAATGGGATTAAGATCTGGGGAGTTTCAAGGCCATGGACCCAAAATGTCAAAGTTTTGGTCCCCGAAAAGTTATCACTTTTGCCTTATGGCCGGGTGCTCCATCGTGTGGGAAAATGCATTGTTCTTCACCAAACTGTTGTTGGATTGTTGGAAGAAGTTGCTGTTGGAGGGTGTTTTGGTACCATTCTTTATTCATGGCTGTGTTTTGGGGCAAAATTGTGAGTGAGCCCACTCCTGTGGATGAGAAGCAACCCCACACATGAATGGTCTCAGGATGCTTTACTGTTGGCATGACACAGGACTGATGGTAGCGCTCACCTTTTCTTCTCCGGACAAGCCTTTTTCCTGATGCCCCAAGCAATCGGAAAGAGGCTTCATCGGAGAATATGACTTTGCCCCAGTCCTCAGCAGTCCATTCACTATATTTTCTGCTGAAGATCAATCTGTCCCTGATGTTTTTTTGGGAGAAAAGTGGCTTCTTTGCTGCCCTTCTTGACACCAGGCCATCTTCCAAAAGTCTTCGCCTCACTGTGCGTGCAGATGCGCTCACACCTGCCTGCTGCCATTCCTGAGCAAGCTCTGCACTGGTGGCACTCCGATCCCGCAGCTGAATCCTCTTTAGGAGACGATCCTGGTGCTTGCTGGACTTTCTTGGATGCCCTGAAGCCTTCTTAACAAGAATTGTACCTCTTTCCTTGAAGTTCTTGATGATCCTATAAATTGTTGATTGAGGTGCAATCTTAATAGCCACATTATCCTTGCCTGTGAAGCCATTTTTATGCAACGCAATGATGGCTGCACGCGTTTGTTTGCAGGTCACCATGGTTAACAATGGAAGATCAATGATTTCAAGCATCACCCTCCTTTTAACAGGTCAAGTCTGCCATTTTAACCCAATCAGCCTCACATAATGATCTCCAGCCTTGTGCTCGTCAACATTCTCACCTGAGTTAACAAGACGATTACTGAAATGAAATGATCTCAGCAGGTCCTTTAATGACAGCAATGAAATGCAGTGGAAATTTTTGGGGGGGATTAAGTTAATTTTCATGGCAAAGAAGGACTATGCAATTCATCTGATCACTCTTCATAACATTCTGGAGTATATGCAAATTGCTATTATAAAAACTTAAGTAGCTCCTTTTCCAATTTCCAATATTTATGAAATTCTCATAACTTTTGGCCACGACTGTATATAGAAAAATGTACAGTACAGACCAAAAGTTTGGACACATCTTCTCATTCAAAGAGTTTTCTTTATTTTCATGACTATAAAAATTGTAGATTCACACTGAAGGCATCAAAACTATGAATTAACACATGTGGAATTATATACATAACAGAAAATTGTGAAACAACTGCAAATATGTCATATTCTAGGTTCTTCAAAGTAGCCACCTTAAATGGTTTTCACTTCACAGGTGTGCCCTGTCAGGTTTAATAAGTGGGATTTCCTGCCTTATAAATGGGGTTGGGACCATCAGTTGCATTGTGGAGAAGTCAGGTGGATACACAGCTGATAGTCCTACTGAATAGACTGTTAGAATTTGTATTATGGCAATAAAAAAGCCGCTAAGTAAAGAAAAACGAGTGGCCATCGTTACTTTAAGAAATGAAGGTCAGTCCGAAAAATTAGGAAAACTTTGAAGGTGTCCCCAAGTGCAGTCACAAAAACCATCAAGCGCTACAAAGAAACTGGCTCACATGCGGACCGCCCCAGGAAAGGACAACCAAGAGTCACCTCTGCTGCGGAAGATAAATTCATCCGAGTCACCAGCCTCAGAAATCGCAGGTTAACAGCAGCTCAGATTAGAGACCAGGTCAATGCCACACAGAGTTCTAGCAGCAGACACATCTCTAGAACAACTGTTAAGAGGAGACTGTGTGAATCAGGCATTCATGGTAGAATATCTGCCAGGAAACCACTGCTAAGGACAGGCAACAAGCAGAAGAGACTTGTTTGGGCTAAAGAACACAAGGAATGGACATTAGACCAGTGGAAATCTATGCTTTGGTCTGATGAGTCCAAATTTGAGATCTTTTGTTCCAACCACCGTGTCTTTGTGCGATGCAGAAAAGGTGAACGGATGGACTCTACATGCCTGGTTCCCACCGTGAAGCATGGAGGAGGAAGTGTGATGGTGAGGGGGTGCTTTGCTGGTGACACTGTTGGGGATTTATTCAAAATTGAAGGCATACTGAACCAGCATGGCTACCACAGCATCTTGCAGCGGCATGCTATTCCATCCGGTTTGCGTTTAGTTGGACCATCATTTATTTTTCAACAGGACAATGACCCCAAACACACCTCCAGGCTGTGTAGGGGCTATTTGACCATGAAGGAGAGTGATGGGGTGCTGCGCCAGATGACCTGGCCTCCACAGTCACCGGACCTGAACCCAATCGAGATGGTTTGGGGTGAGCTGGACCGCAGAGTGAAGGCAAAAGGGTCAACAAGTGCTAAACATCTCTGGGAACTCCTTCAAGACTGTTGGAAGACCATTTCAGGTGACTACCTCTTGAAGCTCATCAAGAGAATGCCAAGAGTGTGCAAAGCAGTAATCAAAGCAAAAGGTGGCTACTTTGAAGAACCTAGAATATGATATATTTTCAGTTGCTTCACACTTTTTTGTTATGTATAGAATTCCACATGTGTTAATTCATAGTTTTGATGCCTTCAGTGTGAATCTACAATGTTCATAGTCATGAAAATAAAGAAAACTCTTTGAATGAGAAGGTGTGTCCAAACTTTTGGTCTGGACTGTATATAAACAAACATGTTAAAAATATATATACTAAATACTAAAAAATACATAAATATATATATTAAAATATATATTCAAATGATATTATTATTATTATTATTATTATTATTATTATTATTATTATTGAAAAAATTATTATTAGAGATTGTATGTCATAAGAGCAGGGTAATTATTGTGCATTAAAAGCGGTGCACCTATAATAATAAAACCATAAATAGAGGAATACTACATATAATCCAATAAAATCATATCATATATAATCCGAAAAAGAATCCCAGTGATCATAGCTAAAATCATAATCAATGAATATATGTGTTAACAACACAAAATCATATGAACATTAGGCATAATGGATATCAATACAAGATGATAAAATATATAATTAAAAATATATAATTCAAAAATATGTGAAATATATATAAATAAATATATATAAATAAATAATAACAGATTAGTACTGGTGGCCATTAATAGTCTGTGTACTCAGGTGACTCATTAACCCCTTAAGGACTCAGCCCTATTTCACCTTAAGGACTAGGCCATTTTTTTCAAATCTGACCAGTGTCACTTTAAGTGCTGACAACTTTAAAACACTTTGACTTATCCAGGCCATTCTGAGATTGTTTTTTCGTCACATATTGTACTTCATGACACTGGTAAAATGAAGTAAAAAAAATATATTTTTTTGCATAATAAAATACCTAATTTACCAAAAATTTTGAACAATTTGCAAATTTCAAAGTTTCAGTTTCTCTACTTCTGTAATACATAGTAATACCCCCAAAAATTGTGATGACTTAACATTCCCCATGTGTCTACTTCATGTTTGAATTATTTTGGGAATGATATTTTATTTTTTTGGGGATGTTACAAGGCTTAGAAGTTTAGAAGCAAATCTTGACATTTTTCTGAAATTTACAAAAACCCAATTTTTAGGGACCAGTTCAGGTCTGAAGTCAATTTGCGAGGCTTACATAATAGAAACCACCCAAAAATGACCCCATCTAAGAAACTACACCCCTCAAGGTATTCAAAACTGATTTTACATACGTTGTTAACCCTTTAGGTGTTGCACAAGAGTTATTGGCAAATGGGGATGAAATTTGAGAATTTCATTTTTTTGCCTAATTTTCCATTTTAACCCATTTTTTCCATTAACAAAGCAAGGGTTAACAGCCAAACAAGACTGTATCTTTATTGCCCTGACTCTGCCATTTACAGAAACACCTCATATGTGGCCGTAAACTACTGTACGGCCACACAGCGGGGCGTAGAGTGAAAGGTGCGCCGTATGGTTTTTGGAAGCCAGATTTTGCTGGACTGTTTTTTTGACACCATGTCCCATTTGAAGCCCCCTGATGCACCCCTAGAGTAGAAACTCCATAAAAGTGACCCCATCTAAGAAACTACACCCCTCAAGGTATTCAAAACTGATTTTACAAACTTTGTTAACCGTTTAGGTGTTGCACAAGATTTAATGGAAAATAGAGATACAATTTCAAAAATTTTTGGCAGATTTTCCATTTTAATATTTTATTTCCAGTTACAAAGCAAGGGTTAACAGCCAAACAAAACTCATTATTTATGGCCCTGATTCTGTAGTTTACAGAAACACCCCATATGTGGTCATAAAATGCTGTACGGGCATACGGCAGGGCACAGAAGAAAAGGAATGCCATACGGTTTTTGGAAGGCAGATTTTGCTGGACTGATTTTTTTAACACCATGTCCCATTTGAAGCCCCCCTGTTGCTCCCCTAGAGTAGAAACTCCAAAAAAGTGACCCTATTTTAGAAAGGACGGAATAGGGTGGCAGTATTGTTGGTACTAGTTTAGGGTACATATGATTTTTGGTTGCTCTATATTACACTTTTTGTGCGGCAAGGTAACAAGAAATAGCTTTTTTGGCACGTCTTTTTTTTGTTATTTACAACATTTATCTGACAGGTTAGATCATGTGGTAATTTTATAGAGCAGGTTGTCACGGACGCAGCGATACCTAATATGTATAAAAAATGTTTTATTTATGTAAGTTTTATACAATAACTTCATTTTTAAAACCAAAAAAATTTTTAGTGTCTCCATAGTCTAAGAGCCATAGTTTTTTTCAGTTTTTGGGCTATTATCTTGAGTAGGGTCTAATTTTTTGCGGGATGAGATGACGGTTTGATTGGCACTATTTTGGGGTGCATATGACCTTTTGAACGCTTGCTATTACACTTTTTGTGACGTAAGATGACAAAAAATGGCTTTTTTTACACCGTTTTTATTTTTATTTTTTTACGGTGGTCACCTGAGGGGTTAGTTCATGTGATATTTTTATAGAGCCGGTCGATACGGACGCGGCGATACCTAATATGTATACTTTATTTTTATTTATGTAAGTTTTACACAATGATTTCATTTTTGAAACAAAAAAAATCATGTTTTAGTGTTTCCATAGTCTAAGAGCCATAGTTTTTTCAGTTTTTGGGCGATTATCTTGAGTAGGGTCTCATTTTTTGCGGGATGAGATGACGGTTTGATTGGTACTATTTTGGCGTACATGCGACTTTTTGATCACTTTTATTACCTTTTTTGGGAAGTAAGGTGGGCAAAATTTAAATTTTTATTTTTCTATTTTTATGGCATTCACCGTGCGGGGAAAGTAACATGACCATTTTATAGATCAGGTAGTTACGGAAGCGACGATACCTAATATGTGTAGTGTCTTTTATTTTTTTAATTTTTATTCAGTGATAAATGATTTTTGTTTTTTTCTTAACTTTTTTCACTTTTTTTTTACATTTTTTTGACCCAGACCCACTTGGTTCTTGAAGATCCAGTGGGTCTGATGTCTGTATAATACAGTACAGTACAATATATATTGTACTGTACTGTATTTTACTTACACTTTGTCTGAACAGATCTATGCCTTTAGCATAGATCTGTTCAGCACCATGGACAGCAGGACGCCTGAGAAGGCGTCCTGTTGCCATGGGAACCTTCCCCGTCTGCCACAACTTCGCAGACAGGGAAGGGTAAGCACAGGGCTGTCGGGGGGCTCTCTCCCTCTCCATCGTGGGGCTGCAAAGGCACAGCAGCCCTCCGATGGGAGAGGGAGGGAGCCCCTTGACCCTGACAGTTAACCTTTTCCATACCGCGGTCTCTACGGACCGCGGTATGGAAAGGGTTAAACGGCTGACATCTGCACAGATGTCAGCCGTTTATACCAGGGTGTCAGCAATGTGCTGTCACCCTGGTATACCCACTAGAAGCCAACTAATTTTCAAGGGGAGGCGGGCGGGGGATCGCGATCCCGCCTGCCGCACGGCCCGCCTCCCGCAACGCCCCCACTGCCTGCGACACCGCACCTGCACCACCCGCCGGCATAAAATCGTGCAGGGGTGCAGTGGGGGTGCAAAATCTTGATTTTAGGCACTCTAAAGTTTCTGATCAGAAACTGCAAAAAAGCGCAGCAAACCGCAGGTCTGAATTGACCTGCGGTTTGCTGCGATCGCCGACACGGGGGTCACATGACCCCCCCTGGCGTTGTGACAGGATGCCGGCTGAATGATTTCAGCCGGCATCCTGTTCAGATTAACCCCTGGAGCGCCGTAATACCTATTTAAACTTAGGACGTACAGGTACGCCCTGAGTCCTTAAGGGGTTAAGACCAAAGGGTGTCAAAGTGTTAAGTTTAAAAATCCAAAACATTTCCTTTCTACATAATGTCTGATAGGAGTGTGGGATCCATGCGAGGGCCGCGACCCTTAATGTAGATGGATCCCCATCATGATATAATGAAAAATGACGGGATACACTATGGATTGATACTTTCCGTCGTATATTTGAACGATGATTATTCATTCGTTCTCTTAGACACTGGGTGGTCCTACCCACATACAAGAAGTCACACGGGCATTGTAGAAGGTAAATAACATTCGAAGTACTGCAATTCATATCGTGGCGTAGTATAATGGGTTCTCTGCATGATGGTAATTGAACTTGTCTCACACAACAGATAATAGCACAACATTTGCACCTTTTAATACCACATTTGGATTAGCCTAATTTTAGGTGTGCTTTAGTGATTTTAGTGCTTCTGGATTAATTTAGGATAAGAGGGTGCTATAATATTCTTTATGGTACGTGCTTTTCTATAGGTAAGATTAGAGGTTAGGAATCGTTGTGCCTATGATAGGGTCTTTTAGGAGAATGGTCCAATGTTTGTTAAGGATCTTTCTGATCTCCGAGTGTTTAGAATTGTAACGTGTTATAAGGTTGAATCTACCAACCGTATGTTCACTTTGTTTTTTTCACCTTCCCTACCAGACGCTCCTTTTGACTTGTTTTTAAGACCCTAGTTTCTGATTCTCTCAATAAATTCCTGGGGTAGCCTTTGTCCAAAAACCTTTTCTTGAGAATGGAGAGCTGTTCCTTCAGCACTCCATCGTCAGAGCAGTTTCTCCAGATCCTTCTCATCTGACTGTATGGAATATTATTTTTCCAACTGTTATTGTGAAAACTCTTAAAATCAAGATAACTATTTGTGTCTACTTTTTAAAAATGTGTTCTGGTAGTAATAGTATTATTAATAATCTCTAAGTCTAAGTTCAGGAAAGTAGCCTTGAGAGAGTGATGTTCTAATGTAAACATGATATTCCAAGTATTTATATTAATATTTTTGGCAAATGATGACAGGGTATCGGAGTTTCCATCCCATATAAGAATCACATCGTCAATGTACCTCTTATAAAACCTAATATTCGGCTGAGTCAGGAAACCGTGTTCTTTCTCAAAAGCCCCCATAAAAATATTCGCATAGGCAGGCGCAAATTTAGTACTCATCACTATCCCCTTACATTGTTGATAAATAGTGTCTTGAAAATTAAAATAGTTGTGATTTAAAATGTACAGTATAAAATCTAAAACAAAACTTCTCTGGGATGAAGGCATCATAGGGTCAGGGGCGAGCATGTTCTCAACTGCTTGAATGCCTAGTGAGTGGGTGATATTACTATATAAAGAACTAACATCTAGTGTGGCCAATCTATACGTACTTTTCCAGATAAAATTATCAAACATAGTGATCAGATGAGACGTATCTCGTAAATAGGAAGGTAACTGAAGGACGTATTTTTGTAAGATGCCGTCTACATAATCAGAGAGATTGGAAGTTAGGGACCCAGCTCCTGATATAATGGGTCTCCCTGGTAGATTTTCTGAAGATTTATGAATCTTCGGTAGAAAATAAAATCGTGCCAAAGTTGGATGGGGTGTTTTAAGGAAGTGGCTCACCTTCTTATCAATAATACCCTATCTGTATCCTTCGTCAACAAGTGTTGTTAAATGCTTGCTGTATTCTTTTGTAGGGTCAGAGGGTAGAGTTTGATAATAAGTCTTATCAGACAGAACACGCAGGGATTCCGCTGTATAAAAGGAGGCATCCATAAGTACTATGCCTCCCCCCTTATTGGCACTCTTGATCACAATCTCATTGTTACCCGTAAGGGTTTGTAAGGCCTTAGATAATTGGGGGTTAAGATTGTTTGAACCAGTTATCAGGGAGTGTTTATTGAAAGATTCTCTAAAATCAGACATCACCATATTGTAGAAACTGTCTATGTGTGGGCCTTTACTATCCAAAGGATAAAAGATAGATTTTGGTCTTAAGTTGGATGGGATGGGGGCAAGTGAAAGATTAGGATTGATAGAATTTGGGTCCACTAGATGGACTATCAGAGTTGATGGAGAACTAGGGTCCCCATGTGACACACCGAGGAACTGAGTGATGTATCGGGCTTCGAGGTACTAGCCGTGGAAGTTTCTATTTTACCAGAAAGATTTTTTATGGTAAAATGATGATGCAATGTAAGTTTGCGTATGAATTGATTTAGATCTATAAATAATTCAAAAAGATCGGGTTGGTTAATGGGGCAAAATTAAAGTCCCTTGCTCAATAATTCTATTTAGTTTTTTGTAAGAATGTGCTTAGATAAATTGAATATACCTACCCTGTTTTCAAGTATTTTTTGATCTTTAATCACCTTAATACTTGTCCCTTCTAGTGTTTGGGTTTTGGTTTCTTGTTTACAGGAGCGTCGTATTCCGCTTCCTCTACATCCTCAGGATCTGTGTTTCATCTTTTTTTCTTTAGACTGGAGACCGGAGTGTAAAAATGGGTGATCTTTAATGTCCGAGACGTTAACGGGGTGCTCAATTGAGGTGAATCTGTGGAGAGGGCCAATGGGCTGAGGGCTCAAAAACTGTTGAGTATCTTTCTGGAGGGGGTATTGTGGGTCTCTTGTGAGCTGTTGGTGAGACCAGTTCTAAAAAAGATGAATTTTCTGTAAGGTTGGTCGGAAGAGCCAAAAAGTTAACCGGGCTAGATAATAACACTGAATGGGTTGAAATATTAGAAAGATCGTTGGACAAAAGTGCAAGATTTATGGTATTGGGTGAAGTTAGAGAGCCAAAGGAACTACTCTCTGGAGGGTCATTGATAGGGGCAGGGGCGATGTTGACTGAATTAGCACTTGACATATTAGACCCGTGATGATAACAGATGTAGGGAACAATATGGGTGGGATTGGTGGACATTGACTCAAATGGTTCTGAAAGGAAATAATGCTAACAGTTAAAGAGTTCTCGGTGCACGACTGCCCAGATGGAATGGTTTTGTCAGTGTGATGTTTAAGTTGTTGAACCTGTGACTTTAAATCAGAGGGGTTGGATGTCGATCTCGTCGGGAAGGGTCTAACTGAAGATATACTATGGCAACTAGTTTGCTGCGCAGATGATTTCAATGGAACTACCATGTTGGGTTTAGGGTAGGAACCAACAGATTGGTGGGCCTTCGTACGATTGTTATAAATGGTTCTTGTGGGGATCCATGTCTTATTACTTTTTAGGGAATGATTGGAAGAGCCATAAGAAGAGGCGTCATCCTTATTTAATGTATTGCTGTGGGTGTAAGTGGGATATTTGTGCAATGTTTGTTACGTATATTTCTTTCTTTCCCATACTCTGATGTTGGCATTTCTATAGTCTGCCAGATCTCTCAGGAGTTTATTACACTTATTCCTAACTTCATTATATTCATATATTCGTAGAGCGGTTCTTTTATTGGATAACTGGTGATTATTTTTGGGTGGAGTGAGTAACTGGCACTTGGGATTTGGCGCTTTCTATCTGTGCCTTCTTCCTCACCATCAGCGCTCTATTTTTAGTTTTAATATAAATGTGGCATCGGCGCTTGTCAGCATATTTGGAATTTTATGTATTGGGTTCATTTATTGGTGGCCATTGTTAGTCTAGTTATTAGATGCGTTCCACAGTGGAACGCATCACTTCCGGTTTGTTTCCGAAACCGGAAGTGATGTCTCTCAGGCGGGAATTTTGTATTATTTATATCTGTGCACCACTGTTATCTTGTTATTCACCTTGCTCCTGATGAAGGGGATTTTATCCCCGAAACGCGTTGAGCCATTTTATATTTTAATAAAAAATATTGATGAAGAGTCGCTGTCCCACGTGCCGTATATCTCCATCCTGGTACGACCGGAGCGCTGACATCTAATCTTCTACATACTACAGGCGATCCTGGCTGGGGGGTTGTGCTTCAGGTGTCTTGAGCTTTATCCTGGTGGCACACCCCTGTGAAGTGAGTGCTTCATGGTGCCTCCCTGGTTTGAATTTATTCAACACGTTTTTCAGTGCTTATTTGACAATTATATGCTTATTTTATGCTTGTCTTCTCTTCTTAAATATTGACAATACTTAGCACAAATAGCACGCTAGTTGTATTGTTATTCACTTGAGTGTTATAGTTATTCACCCTGAGGCTTATTTATGGGCCATTAATATCACCCTTCTTTGCTGAGAGCGGCGCTGTCATTTGTTTGTTTGCCCTTTGTTTGTCATATACAGTATGTGAGCAGGGCCGTTTTTTGAGACGTCGTTCTTGACGTTCCAGCCACTTACGGACCAACTTTTCTCCTTCACCTGTTCATTAAGTGTGTAACATTGCTAACACTGGTTCCAGCTGCCTTCTCTATTATACTGTCACCGTCATATCCTTTTCCATCACCTTTGGCGCCTCTGGTTCATTTCTACCTTTTGTGTCCTGTGTACCTAGGTAGTTTCTGGTAACCGCATCCTCCTTTTTTCCTTTTATATACAGTTGCAATAAAAAGTATGTGAACTCTTTAGAATGATATGGATTTCTGCATAAAATGTGATCTGATGTTCATCTAAGTTACAACAATAGACAATCACAGTCTGCTTAAACTAATAACACACAAAGAATTAAATGTTACCATGTTTTTATTGAACACACCATGTAAACATTCACAGTGCAGGTGGGAAAAGTATGTGAACCCCTAGACTAATGGCCACATTTTATGGCCAATTTGTGCAGAAATCCATATCATTCCAAAGGGTTCACATACTTTTTATTGCAACTGTATATCCACTGACATGGAGGATACATAAGGGATGACAATCTATGTCCAACAAGGTGGCCCTCAAACTGGACAGATGGTAAGGTCCAGGGTGGCAGCATAACTCCAGCTCCACAAGAAGCGGAAGTCCCACTAACCTCATGCTCCAAGCCCAAGTACTATAAGAGCCCACACCCAGCTCCACCTTGATGACACTCTAACCCCATACCCACCAGAATGGGAAGGGACAACAACCTTAAAGGGGAAGTGTGTAAACATGCTAAATCTACACGTTGCCACCGGCAGCAAGCATGCACGGCTAAAGTGTCACAGTCCACTACCACCAAACCATTACACAGCCGTGACATAGGGATTTATTGTACCCTATTAGACATGCTGCATATGCCCTGGAAATAGCTGGCAGGGGCCTTGCAGAGAAGAATGGGAGGCAATAGCTGTATTTTAATCATTTGTCTGGAGTTTATGGTTCAATAAACATTTAGAAAAACATCTGGACTGCAAATGACTAGTAAAGGTTCCACAATATGATATAATGTGAAGAACTACACTATTCTTCTCTTAGGTATAGAAAAGACATCCATTGAAGCAAGTGTTCGGTAAGCAGAGCTACAGAGAATGGTACGCAAAAGGGAAGAGCAAAAGTCCTAGCTCAGTGGTAGGTCTGTTTCCTATTTGCTGCTGGTTGAGTATGGCACAAGTAAATGGCCAAATATCAAATGCAAGAGAATTCCTAAATTGGAACAAGGAAAACCAATTGGTATAGTGATCTGCGGAGGTGTTCTGTGGCTCACTACAATATTAGTTATGCATTGCATTTATGGGGTTGCTGTTTATGTGAAGCACTTCACCACAGAATTATCTACCACATCATTCCAGCTATTTAAATCATAATCCTAATTGTATTATTGCATTATAAAACAATTTCATTTGCTAAAGTAGACTGCCTTCTAAAACATTTAGAATGAGAGGTTAATATAACTTCACTACAAAAATATTCACTGAGCTAGCAGGATTAGTCTTTACAATATAAAAAATGTGAATATCTTCTTAGGTTTTCTTCTTATAGTCTTCTGTATGTTCTCTCCTTCTATACATTATATAGTTCCAGACACAGGGCTCCTGTGCAATTTGGTCCCCCTTGGCAGTTCAGTATTATTTGGTCCTCCATGGACACGTAGAATGTGCCATGTCATTATAGGAGTACATAGTAATGGAAGTTCTGATTTCCTGTTTCAGAGTCAAGGGAGTCTTAAACATGCTGATACATATAGTGAACAACTAAACATCTGTCTTGGGTTGCCATTGCTGTTTGCCTCCATGGCAAGGTAAGTCTTTAGTATACTGTTCTGCTATTTTAACTCTCCTGCTTGATATTTTCTCCTTTCTTGTTTTGTTGGTGTCCTGCAAATCAGACAGATCACTTTCAATAGAACAAATAGGGGCACTTGAAGATGTCTGTGAGATATTTTTTTCAAAATGTCCTTCTCTTAAACAGTGACTGGAGAGAACTTCTTTTTCTTTGGAATTTCTCCATTTCATTCTTCTGTTCTGGAACCAGATTTTAACCTGGAAATATGAGAAATATATATCAGTATATATGAGAAATAATTACTGTCTTCAATAATGTTAAGGCTGCTTTCACACTAGCGTTCGGTATTCCGTTCGTGAGCTCCGTTTGAAGGAGCTCACGAGCGGACCCGAACGCAGCCGTCCACCCCTGATGCAGTCTGAATGGAGGCGGATCCGCTCAGACTGCATCAGTCTGGTGGCGTTCAGCCTCCGCTCCGCTCGCCTCCGCACGGACAGGCGGACAGCTGAACGCTGCTTGCAGCGTTCGGGTGTCCGCCTGGCCGTGCGGAGGCGTGCGGATCCGTCCAGACTTACAATGTAAGTCAATGGGGACGGATCCGTTTGAAGATGCCACAATGTGGCTCAATCTTCAAGCGGATCCGTCCCCCATTGACTTTACATTGAAAGTCTGGACGGATCCGTCCCAGGCTATTTCCACACTTAGCTTTTTTTTGCTAAAATAATGCAGACGGATCCGTACTGAACGGAGCCTCCGTCTGCATTATTATGGGCGGATCCGTTCTGAACGGATCCGCCCGAACGCTAGTGTGAAAGTAGCCTCATTGATGTGTAGTTGTCTCTGTAACAATCAGTGGATGTGGAACCACATTGTCAACCAACTGGTTTGGGCTAAACCTAAGGGTGTGATCCGGGCAGTCCCCTGGTATTAATCCCTATACAGAGATTTGGACTTTGCTGCAGGGGAGTCACTAGGCCACTACCTCTTGAAGTAGTCCAGGTGTGGTTGACAGCTGACCCACAGGGGTCAGAGGCACAGAGGTAAAGCACTGAGGGATCAGGCAATATTCATGGTCAGTAACAGGCTGAGGTCACGGCAAGTAGAGTTTGTGCAAATCCAAGAAATAGTCCAAAGATCAGGGCAGGCAGCACAGGGTTAATGCAGTGATCAGGCATAGGTCAGATCAGATGGCAAAGAGTCGGTACATGAGCCGATAAGAACATTATAGCACCTCTGCAGAATCTAGCAAGATAGTAAACCTATTTCTCAGGTAGTGAATGAGACAAACAGCGAAGCAGGCAGTATATTGCAGAGCTGATTAATAGATTTGAAGCAGCTGCACACAGAACTAAAGAAGGATTAACCCTTTCAGTACTCCAGAATAAGGTGAGGTTCAATGAAGAATACCATATTTTTCAGACTACAAGACACACGATTTTCCACCAAAAATGGGGGGGGGGGGGGAGTGGGAGTGCGTCTTATAGTCTGACTGCTAAAGACCATTTCCATTATGAAAGCTTTCATTAGCATGGTGGAGGCACTGGGAGGTGAGGGCAGCGCTGCGTTAGCTGTAATCACCTTCACTGGTCTTCTTCCGAGTCCTGTTGGGCACTGTGTCCTAACCATGCACACCATCAGGACATGGTGCACATCATAACCTGACAATGTGTACTGTCAGGTCATGGTACACAGCGGGACCCGGAAATGGTGATGAGTCCTGGATATAGAGCACCATCCGGAGCAAGCGAGGTAAGTTAATTTATTTATTTACATTTTTTATTTTAAATCTAATGGGAGGTTGATCTGAGGCTGATGGAGGCTGAGGGGTTCTAATCTAAGGCTGATGGAGGTTGAAGGGTCTGCTCTGAGGCTGATGGAGCTTGGGAGTCTGATTTGGGGGTCTGATGAGGACTGGAGATCTGAGGTCTGATGAAGAATGGGGCTCTGATTTGGGGGTCTGCTCTGAGGTCTGATGGGAAAAAAAATCTTATTTTCAGCCTTCAAATCCTAGATGCATCTTATAGTCTAGTTGCGTCTTATAGTCTGAAAAATATGGTATATCCAATAGACACATAGGACACAGGGAATCAGCAGGCACAGGCTGTCGACATAACACTACCCCCTCCCTACAACCCTCCTTTGTAGAAACTTCTTCAATAAGACAGGGGCATTAATATTTTCCGCAGCCTCCCAAGATCTCTCTTCTGGTACAAAGCCCTTCCAGTTCATTAGATAAACTTGCCTCTGACTTCAGGCAGGCATGGGCTGCCAACATACCAGTATTCATATGTTCAAAAAGCTCTAGTACAGAAATCTGCTAAATTTAGCATTTTAAGAAATTGCTTTTATTGCAGTAAACACTAGCATGTTATCAGAGCGGACATAAATATATTTTAGTCTTAATGTACTGTACCTGAGACTCCTTTAGAGAAAGGTTAATGGCAAGCTTCTTCCTGTCGGCCTTGCTGATATACTTTTGTTTTTGGAACATTTTCTCAAGTGCCTTTCTCTGATCATCAGAAAAAACAGCTCTTCTTAAGATTACTCTTCTTGTCTTGGAATTTGAATCTTTTGGTAGCAGATGGAGTTCACGTTCATTTCCTTATCAAAAGCAAATAAAAAATAAAGACATGGACCAATAAACAAGTTTACTATCAATGAGAGTCTTTGTCTACTTAGTAGCACTCAGTTTCAATGCAGATTATGAATTCACTAGGAATAATAATTATTACTAGTTATTGTGATCCACCTCTATCATATTGCACTTATGAGCACACCCACATGCACACAAACAAAAGATATTGCTGCCACCCACAATGGTGAGATTTTCCAATCAAAATGTGCCCGAATTCTGGTACAATTTGCATAAGAATCTGGCGTATATACTTTGCATCAATTTTATTAAGTGCTTTAGGAAAGGGTGTGGGCTGTCATAAAGGGGCAATGACTTCAGATGCAACAATGTAAACCAAAAAATTTGGCAATATTTTTTCACAACATTCTGGCATAAAGTAAACAAAATAATAGATGATATAAGCCTAGACTAAACAGTCTAAAGCTGTGCCAGATTTATCATCCAGCATCAGCCACTTTGATAAGTCTAACCATTTGTATAGTACAGTCCAAATGTATAGTTTCAAAATCTTTCTAAATTAGCGTTTTACACGCTGGTCTTAATCTCCTGCTGATATCAGATACCCCAGAATTATTAAAGGGGTTGTTCTGTCATATATTGATGACCTATCACTAGAGATGAGCGAAGGTTTGGGAAATTAGTTTTGGCTGCTTCACCGAATTTAGCAAAAATATTCGCTTCATGACGAATTACTTGCAAGTAGCGAGTGCGATGACAGGGAGCTGCTATAGCACCACCCCCATCATTGTACCCCTCAGATGCCACGTTCATACATGATCGCGGCATCTAAGAGTAATAATACAGGGAGTGCAGAATTATTAGGCAAGTTGTATTTTTGAGGATTAATTTTATTATTGAACAACAACCATGTTCTCAATGAACCCAAAAAACTCATTAATATCAAAGCTGAATATTTTTGGAAGTAGTTTTTAGTTTGTTTTTAGTTTTAGCTATTTTAGGGGGATATCTGTGTGTGAAGGTGACTATTACTGTGCATAATTATTAGGCAACTTAACAAAAAACAAATATATACCCATTTCAATTATTTATTTTTACCAGTGAAACCAATATAACATCTCAACATTCACAAATATACATTTCTGACATTGAAAAACAAAACAAAAACAAATCAGTGACCAATATAGCCACCTTTCTTTGCAAGGACACTCAAAAGCCTGCCATCCATGGATTCTGTCAGTGTTTTGATCTGTTCACCATCAACATTGCGTGCAGCAGCAACCACAGCCTCCCAGACACTGTTCAGAGAGGTGTACTGTTTTCCCTCCTTGTAAATCTCGCATTTGATGATGGACCACAGGTTCTCAATGGGGTTCAGATCAGGTGAACAAGGAGGCCATGTCATTAGATTTTCTTCTTTTATACCCTTTCTTGCCAGCCACGTTGTGGAGTACTTGGACGCGTGTGATGGAGCATTGTCCTGCATGAAAATCATGTTTTTCTTATCTTGCAGACTTCTTCCTGTACCACTGCTTGAAGAAGGTGTCTTCCAGAAACTGGCAGTAGGACTGGGAGTTGAGCTTGACTCCATCCTCAACCCAAAAAGGCCCCACAAGCTCATCTTTGATGATACCAGCCCAAACCAGTACTCCACCTCCACCTTGCTGGCGTCTGAGTCGGACTGGAGCTCTCTGCCCTTTACCAATCCAGCCATCTGGCCCATCAAGACTCACTCTCATTTCATCAGTCCATAAAACCTTAGAAAAATCAGTCTTGAGATATTTCTTGGCCCAGTCTTGACGTTTCAGCTTGTGTGTCTTGTTCAGTGGTGGTCGTCTTTCAGCCTTTCTTACCTTGGCCATGTCTCTGAGTATTGCACACCTTGTGCTTTTGGGCACTCCAGTGATGTTGCAGCTCTGAAATATGGCCAAACTGGTGACAAGTGGCATCTTGGCAGCTGCACGCTTGACTTTTCTCAGTTCATGGGCAGTTATTTTGCGCCTTGGTTTTTCCACACGCTTCTTGCGACCCTGTTGACTATTTTGAATGAAACGCTTGATTGTTCGATGATCACGCTTCAGAAGCTTTGCAATTTTAAGAGTGCTGCATCCCTCTGCAAGATATCTCACTATTTTTGACTTTTCTGAGCCTGTCAAGTCCTTCTTTTGACCCATTTTGCCAAAGGAAAGGAAGTTGCCTAATAATTATGCACACCTGATATAGGGTGTTGATGTCATTAGACCACACCCCTTCTCATTACAGAGATGCACATCACCTAATATGCTTAATTGGTAGTAGGCTTTCGAGCCTATACAGCTTGGAGTAAGACAACATGCATAAAGAGGATGATGTGGTCAAAATACTCATTTGCCTAATAATTCTGCACGTAGTGTACAGTGTAAAATGAACATTTAAAAAAATTTAATCACACTTACTGCCTCCATTTTCTCACGACGGCCAGCCACCACCATCTTGCTTGAAGATCTTGTGCGAAAGATCTTCAATCAAGATGGTGGCAGCCAGCCCGTTGTGAGCAAATGGAGGAGGTAAGTATGATTAATTTATTTATTTTTTACACCATTTCATGTTAAATTGATTCGCTACCACGAAGCACGAGGAAATTCGGCTTCGCAGCAAATCGACTTCATCCTGAAATTCGGATTGAATTCCACTTCTTTGGATCAATTCACTCATCTCTACCTATTACCCCCAAGATCAGCTGTTAGAAGAAGAGGAGGTGCTCTATGTGAGCGCTGCTTCCTGGTCATTACACTGCGCGTTGTCTCCCGTAGTGTAATTACCAATTACATACATTCAAGAGAATCTAGTGAGTACTTGTATTTATACTGCACTTCCATGATGACGGGCAGTGTAATTAAGAAGCAATGCCTCTAAAGAAGCGCCACCTCCTCTTCAAACAGCTGATCGGCAGGGAGTCAGACCACCGACGTTCAGATATTGATAACCTATTCTATGTATACATCAATATATATGGCAGGAAAACCCCTTTAAGAGGCACACGTCACATCTGTGCAGGTCCATGAACTGAACTCTACAATGGTAAAGGAGCCGATATAGACTTTAGGTATAATTTACACCAGTTTCCTCTCATAGAATATAATAAATGTCACAGACCATCTATGCCCAGCCCCACACTGCCTACTCCCTGCCCTGCTCCACCCTATTTTTGGAAAAGTGGTGAGCATGGCTGAAAGCCAAGAAAAAATTGCAAGATTTTGTGTAAGCAGGGTAGGCACCAAATTTTGTGACTTTTTTTACATCATTTTTCTGGTGTACTGGGATGATAAATGTCCCTCTATTAGTAAATCTGCTCCAATGTAGTGAGAAATATAGAGCGAGATTTATTAAGACCAGATTCTATCTTATTCAAGCATAAGTTAAATTCTATACTATATACAGTTGATAGTTGCTGCTAGTACAATGTTATATTTAAGGGTCATTTATACCATTACATTAGTATCAGTGTATGTACTATTAAACTGATCTTAATGGAGTATGTCTACATCGATATCAGAAGCCAAGCAGTGCGTTAAATGGTGCAGTTTTCATCTAATAACTTAGCATTCTTCCATTCACGTGATGGCACAGTGTCCGGCTCAATCCATCAAAAAATGGTTTTGTCTCAATTGAAACAAATTGGTGTGAACAAGCCCTAATAAATTGCTCCTTACAGTTGCAGTGAGAAGTGTCTCCGTAATGTGTACAGCAATATTGATTTGACTTTTTGTGGTAGACCACCATGGAGTGAGGAAAAGGTTTAGTCATGGTTTTCATTTTTCTATTGTCATTCATTGCCTCCTTGTTAAATGGACAATTAATAGGACACATTGAAAACTGTGCATCAGTCTGGGCTAATAAACAATCCCGGCAGTTTATAGTGTGACCTATGTATTCAATCAGATTCTCTATATACTCATCTCACGCTTTTAATCCCTTTTTAGGTAGTGGAGGTTACAGGAGAAGATGAGCTTAAAAGAGTCTATAAAAGTCATTTTCATTCACTGCTTTATTTTTCACTCAAGTGTATAAATGCTGTTCAGAGGTCCCATTGGAATGTGACAGAGGATAAAGGATTGTATATAGTTCTACGCTTCATAGCTGTACAAAAGGGCAAATGACCCTTGCCAAGGCCTTTTTAGCGTGAAATGGTCCCTAAAGTTCATCTGCACGGTGAAAAATTGTGGTTAAGTCGCGTGTGGATGAGTAAAGAGAAAGTGCCGATTGGTCACGGTACTGTCATCCATTCTAATGCTACCCGGGCACTGGAAGATGCTCTGTGGGAAAGTATCAGCCCCCTTCAGAGCTGCTCCTAAGCTTGCAGCTCATTAAACCACCACCATTTATTGGCTCACTTGTCTCCAACTATTCACTTTAACAACTGTTGAACTTTATTAAAGACGGCGAAATTGCCCTATAGTGTAGCCAACTAAACAATATCTGAATCTTGATGTTTCTCTAATAGACTCTAAGCCTTCAATTCTCTCCATGTGATGTATTAAGGGTGGAAATAAATTAAATAGGCTAAAATCACTATTTCTGTATTAGATTAGATTTAGTTGTGCATTTTTATTATTCTTTTGAGTATCTTTTTACTATTGTTACTGATTTCAATTATATATATATATATATATGACATATTATTGCTGTATGTAATCGTATCATTTTTATATTGTTATTTTTATCATGTGAACAATCAATTTAATATTACTTCATATATTAAAGCATTAAGCATTGTGTCATTGATGAAGAATGCAAAAGTCCCAAATATATTAGGAACAAGGAAGCTATTAGCCTCTTGTATGCCTGGTTTGGTTTCCATTGGGGCATTTTCAATTGTTCAGCCACTATATAGAATAAATCTTCAGAAGGGACACTGAATAAGACTGCTGTGATTTTTCTTAGGAATTAGCGTCTCACTATTGCATCACCAATTAGCTTTCTAGGACCCATTAAATCCTGCTGCTCTGGTTTACAAAATAACTCAAGCATTACTGATGAAGCATAAAGACTTACTTGGAAAAGCAGTGGGGGAGGCTGGGTGCTGACAGGACCTACCACAGCAGGCTGTGTAGAATGGTAGTGATTGTAGACAGTAGTATTTAGAAACACCTGCAAAAGTACAAATGGATGCATCAATTTCAACGTAATCCACCAACAGAATTCAATTCATTTAAAAAGTGACATGAATAACCAGGATTATTCAAAAGCAAATGGACAAGAGTAAAAGTGCCTTTTTTAAAGCAGCAGTGTTTTTAATGGTTAACCCCTTCAGGACCCTGAGATTTTCAATTTTTTGCGTTTTCGCTTTTTCACTCCCCGCCTTCCCATAGTCCTAACTTTTTTATTTTTACATTCACATAGCATTATGAGGGCTTATTTTTTGCAGGACAAGTTGTACTTTCTAATGGCACCATTTATGGTTGCATACCATGTAGTAGGAAGCGGAAAGAAAATTCCAAATGGGGTAGATTTGGGAAAAAAAGCAATTCTGCTAAAAAAAATTTTTTGGTTTTGTTTTTTACACTGTACACTATGTGGTAAAATTGACCTGTTATCTTTATTCTCCAGGTCAGTAGGGTTACAACGATACCACACTTGTATCATTTTTCATGCGTTTTAATACTGAAAAAAATTAAAACCTTTGAGGGAATTTTTTTTTTATTACAATATTCTGAGCCCTATAACTTTTTTGCAGTTATGTGTACAGGGCTGTGTGAGGGCTCATTTTTTGTGGGACGATCTGTACTTTTCAGCGATACCAATTTGAAGTATTTCATAGTTGAAGTGCCAAAAATTGCAAATTGGCTGTTTTTATTTTTTTTCCTGTTACGCCATTTGCGGTATGCCATTAATATTGTAAAATTTTAATTGTATGGGCATTTTTGCACGTGGCGATGTCCATGATGTTTATTTTTTTATTGGTTTAGTATTTTTATTTTAAGGAAAGGGGGGTGATTTGAACTTTTATTTTTTATTAGATTTTTTTATATTTGTAAAAACTTTTTTTTTTACTTTTTTTAAGTCACTTTGGGTGACAATAACTGGCAATCATTAGATTGCCCATTGTGTTCATTGATGGCTATATAGCCATCATTGAACACTTAATTTACAATATAACAATACAATGCTGCCACCTAGTGGCCTGTGTTGGTATATTCCTGAAATAGGCTTCAAAGCCTGCTTGAGGCTTCGGGCTATTTCAGAGATGTCAATTTCAGTCGGGCAATGCTTTTACCGGAGCGGAAGCGCGCGACCTCCGCTTCCGGACTGATGAGATGCCATGTTCACATTTGACCACTGCATCTGAAGCGGAAAATCTATGCAATCAGCCTTATGACTGATCGCATACATGTGCCGACTATGGCACCCGCTGCATGTGCGAGCGGGCGCCATGTTTAGGGATCGGACCTCCGCCGTACATATACGGTGGAGGTCCTTAAGGGGTTAAACCCTTACCAGTAATATGTATTAGTAATATGCGTTTGTTCGTAATGGACATTAAATGTTTATTACATCCCCAAACTATGATGCTGATACAGGATCACCATATTTAACAGTATTGTACACAGAACGTAGTCGCTGACATCAGTACATCTTTTCCAGAAGCCACGCTACTGCTGCTATATGTATCAAGCATGAAGTTATATAATCTTCATAGACAGCGGACTGTACCTCACCGAAGAACCCTGTGGCTTTTTAATATAGCACTGTTACAGAACACCACATCTCCAACAAGTCGATTTATCATATTTATATCTTATTTATGTCCTTTATCATTTACCCGTTCAACTGTAAGTGCTGGTAATATAAAGTGGAAATATCAAGGACCTACTAAGGTCAACCCAGAAGTGATAGGATATATAAGAGCAGATGGGACATGTATGGCACATAAACATCATCTAGATTTGGAATTACATATTCAGCAAGAACATATGCTGTAGGATATTCAGATATATTTTTCTATGTTGTATGAAGCTAAATAATTACATTTTGCCTTCTATCGATATCATTAAAAAATTGTCACTTGTTAGACAAGGACTAAGGTAATCAGTGGTGCATTGGCAGAATCAAAAGCTGCCATAAGCAGTCAGTGGAGAAAATTTACTACGTAACTAGAAATAAGTTCATTATGTGTTTTAGAAAAAATTTACTATTTACTTATTTCAAAAGTTTTGAAAAGTATATAAAAATGCACTAGGACGTATACGATTTTAGTGAAAATTTGTGATCTTTATCTTTATGGCAGTCATGAGATGGCATAAGGAAAATACATTTACCTAATATACCTGTGAAGTATGCCAACTTTCACACCAAAAACAGCCCCAAACTAACGCGTCGTCCAATTTGCTATATATTCCCAGTGTCTATACTGTTCTTGTGCACCCCCAAAGAAGAACTTTTCAGCAGTCTTCTTATCAGTGATGTGTCTAGCCTTTCTGCTGCCTGAGGCGAAAACTGAAACCCCCGGCTTAGGCAGCGCGATAATGATAACACCAGCCTCTGAAGGGATACAGAAACTACGACTAAAGTCTAGTAGAGGAAACGGTGGTCCAGAGAAACATCACTGCCGTCACAGCATTCAACTGTATTGCTGTTCTGAGTACAGCAATGCAGTTGAACATGTAGAGATGACCGTTTCCACAATGAAAGCGTTTATTGCCCATGGCCCTTCTGTTGCCCCGTCTTGCCCCTTCCTGGTGCTGCCTAAACTAGAGTAAGTGGTGTATAGTGTAAATGATGCAGAGTCACATTATGTAATCTTTATCTTCATACGCACTTGTACTTCAACAAAAAAGCAGTAAAATGCATCAGGAGGACTCCTGAGCTCACACATAATGGAGAGGACTCAAAGAGGAGTCCACTCAATGCATTTTACTGCTAGTTTGTCGTAGCACAGAGTCAGAATGCAAGTAAGTTTGAAGATAAAAAATATATCATTGGACTCAGTACCACATATACTATACACTGCTTACTCTAGTTTGGGGTGTACTTTGGAGCTGACAGATCCCCTTTAATTTCTTATCTAATTGCTAATTATCTAATATCAAAATCCATTTTCTAAATGCTATAAAGGAATTTTGGGTCAATAAATGGTGCCAATTTAGGGTCCACGGAGAGGAGAAGATCTAAGAGTCTTCTCTGACACATCCTAGCATGTTACTTTAATAGGTTCTGTTCACATTTGTATTGGCCCTTTTCCATCTGGCTTTACTTGTTTTTATATTCAAAATAGTGGGGTATGCTGGATTGTTGCATATAATTTTATTTTTTTTACTGCTATAACGCTAGTTTCACATCTGTGTTTTTGGATTTCTGGATTTCAACACCACCGGAGCTCAATAGACCCCCACTGAATCCATAGAGGTTCCATCATGGAGTCAGTCATTTTACCATAAAAATAACACTGCATAATCCATTATTTTTTGGGGGAAATATGACAGAATCAACAATGGGGGCCCCCAACTGAGCCTTGAAGATATGAACCCAGCCTAAGTCAATGAAACAAAAATACAGATCCATCTAATGGATACCAGCATGGCTCCTCTTTTTAGTCTGGATAGGAAAATCATGACAGCTTCCATTATATTTCTATTGTGGCTATATATTGTATTTATTCAATTATTTTTATTTTTTGCATGGATTTGGTCCATGTGGGTCTTCTAATACCCATATATTAAGTTGCTATAAAATATTATTGACAATTTCATAGGGAATGCAGTATGTTTTCCAGTGCAAAGTAAAATGATGAGCTGCAACCATTCAAGCTGTGAAATACAAGTGGGTGCATGTTGCTGTTGCTGGATCTACCAGTAGTAGTTGAACTATAGGAAAATGGGGAATTGAATGCGTAGTGCTTCTTGTTCTATTGGGAAACGCCTCTGAAAGTTAATAATGATGTATCAGGTAAAGTTTCCAGTGAGCATTAAACATTCAACCTACAATACAGTATATGCAGTAGGGTCCAGCAGCAGGACTTTCCCCTGCCCAGGATGATGGCATTAGTGAACAGTAATCATACTATGAAGCATGATGCTCTGCCTACCATTACTTATTCTTACTTTAATCAGTTGCTACTGAAATCATGTCCTCGAGTAACTTCAAAACAATCAGTGAATGAAGAATAAACTAGTAAAATTAGAGTCACCAAAAATGCTACCTGTAAAATGTTATAAACTATCAAGCACATGAATGAGCCAAGTGCCCAATGTATGTTTCTTTAAGCATGTTGACACTGGTGCCATGTGTATGGTATCAAAATAATTCAATAGGCAATAAGGCCAATCACACAAGCAGCTTATGTTACTGGTTATATATACAATCCTTTTTTCACATACTGGATAAAATGTACAACATCTTGGTATAATAGTATTTATACAATACAAGCAAATATACTAATGTAAATAATAGATAGATAGATGAGAAGTAGATGATACATAGACAGATAGATATGAAATAGATAAGAGATAGATAATACGATATATAGATAGATATGAAATAGATAGATAGATAGATAGAAGAGCAAGATAGGTAGATAGATACTAGATAGATAGACAACAGGATGGTATAAATGATCTTATAAATGGTAATTTATCAAAGTGAAATAATATAACAAAGAAATATGGAGAATCTGCTGTGAAAAATATATAGATAGATAGAAGATAGAGTGATAGATAATAGAGTGATTAAAAAAATAGATAGATAATAGTGTGATAGATAGATAGATAGATAGATAGATAGATAGATAGATAGAGTGATAGATATATAGATAGATAAATAGATGATAGTGATAGATAGATAGATAGATAGATAGATAGATAGATAGATAGATAGATAGATAGATAGATAGAAGATATAGTGATAGATGGATAGATAGACTGAAAGACAAATAGATATGAGATAGATAAATAGATAACAGATTGACAGATAGATATGAGATAGACAGCTATGTAAAATGTACTTATTTCAATAATGAAAGCTTATACAGTATTACTAGTAAGAGTGTATATACACTTAGATTATGCTAGATTATATTAGATTTTAAGTTTCTGCAAATCAAGGAGATAAATACAATATAAGAACCAGGCATCATATCTAGGCATATGTATAATGTCAAAATGATGAATATTTCTTATGAACTAGTTATGTGTCTTTCATGTCTTTCATGGCCACAATGAATAACCCCACAAACAAGGTACTAAGTAAAGAATACTGCTTTAGTCTCATGTAGCAAAGTACCAGGCGATATGAAATCCATGGTCATGGCTCACTCTCAATCCACTGAGTGTGCAGTTATCACAAGAGAACAGATGGTACGTGCCAGATGCTGAATTGGCTTGTTTCCTGAAAATAGTAAATCATCTTCTCATTAATTAATCATACTATTGCTTAATTGGGTGTGAATTATTTGGCCACTTCCACTAATGCATAAACTTTGAATGGTGTGACTTTCTAGCAGGTTTAAGTCTAACTATACACTACCATTGTGATGGAAGTGTAAATGTCATTTCGTAATAGCAATTTACTGCTGAAGAGAAAAATTCTGAACTTTTAAAGCAGAATTATTTTATATTGACTTGTCATAACTCTAGAGGACTGAGACATATAATTACACAATGATAAATATCTGTATACACCATTAGGTTTTCTATGTATCTCGTGCCTCATATGTTTATTAAACTACACACAGAGACTGACTTTACAGTATATCATGTCAGACGCAACCTACCTGTGTTGGGGAGGAGATCAGCTGTTTGGAGATAGGGAACCTGCAGCCCATCTGATGGATTAATGAGGTGAAAAGCCCATGTTGAAGTATATGTACCTCCCAAGGGGCTAATTTGTTCTGCTGCAGAACAAAGTGTTCCTGGCAAAGTGCTGCAAACCACAGGCACATACTTCATAGCAGGCTGCTCAACATCCCTCAGGAGATTTTCTATTAGGAAACTTCTGCCTACACCTCCACAACCATAAGGTTCCCTGGGATGGTAGGCTGATGGAGATTGTACCATCAGGTCCCAGTTCACAGCATGAGGTGACAAAACTCCAGGCATCATCCTTCAAACACAATGAAAGTTCTTTGAAGTAGTCCAAATGTGGCTGTGGTCAGAGTAGAGTTTATGGTGACCAGCTTTGGTATGTTAACTGGGAAATGTCAAAAAGTTGTTGCAGTTACAGATGAAGCTCTAGATACTGAGATAAAAAAGGAGCAGCTCTTCAGGGGGAAGGTGTGTCCAGGACATTCATTCACTATACCAAGTGGGTATGGCTTGGACAACAATTAACTGCTGCTCATGGATAGCATGCAGCCTGGAGCTGCTACTGCTGAGTTGTCTATGATGGGAGTTACTGTGCTACAATGGGACAGGCAGAAGTGTGAGTGATACTCCGTGGCCTTAGGAATAATTTTGTATTGCTATGTAAATTTCATGATGTTGTGGAGCACATTGTATACTGATCTATATTATGTAAGCTGTACCTTTTGTTTGTTACAATGAGGAACCACTCCTACAAGAGATCTATGTGTCATTATTCTAAGGCTAGGTTCACATCCTGCATCTGGAACCTCTGTTGCAGATTTCAGCAAAAAAATAACAAAATGCTACTGTATGCAGCGATAATTTTTCTTGCATATTGCTATTATCCGCACTGGAAACCCAATAACCCCATTATAGTCACTGGAGGTATCCAGCGATTAAACCAAAATTTTGAACCAAGCCTTGGGGGTTTATGTACAGAGCAAAACTGCCTGTCAGGCACAATTTTTAACCCAAGAAGCATTACTTCTAGAGATGAAAACTTCCATAATGAACCATGACACTTTTTTTATACAGATTCTGTATGAATCTGCAAGATAAAATCTCAGTCTGTCTCTTGGACTATGGAGTCTACTGATGAGTCTTTGGACCCCAGAATATGGATCTGCGCAGTATAGCTCTAATACATACAGGTGGGGACAATGAATTTTACATATGTTCTTTAATACATCATAATACAATCTTATACTGTATGATTATTACTGCTAATAGATGCAATATTAACTTAATCTCAAATGAAGCTTTTTTGAGTGCCATTGCAGTCTATGAAAGTCCTACTCTAAAATATAACTTTTATTAAATACAAATTGAAATAACTCACTTAATTTGATATCAGATAAATCTATAATGGTTACCAGTAGGGAACAAAAAATAACAAACATAAGGTAGAGGAAACAGTTATTCACGATTAGATGGATTTCAGATATTCCTGGATCATCACCTCTCATCAATCAGGAGTCCTAAGGTCACCTTGGTACTGGTGTTCAGGCTTTTTTTTTGTCCAACAACCAGGATATAAGTCTTTGGTGGTGGTCAGAATAAATATAATCCAAAGAAAGAAAAAAGTGCAAAAAATGGTATACAAATCCACTCTATTATAAAATATGTGCATTTCACACCATCACTGGTCTACTGGCTGTCATCAAATATGAGTCTGCTGCTTGCATAGAAACATCCAAATATTTTACTGGGATTAAACATATCCAGCAAATTTAATTAAGGATGTAGTTTAGATGGATGGATAGATATAAATATAAATAGATAGATAGATAGATAGATAGATAGATAATAGATAGATAGAAGATAGGTAGATAGATAAAAGAGCGAGATATGTAGATGAATACTAGATAGATAGCTAGATAACAGGATGGTAAAAATGATCTTATAAATGATAATTTATCAAAGTGAAATAATATAACAAAGAAATATGGAGAATCTGCTGTAAAAAAAAATGCAGATTTATAGCATGTTTACCCAGTGAAAATAAATTATACTGATATTACCAAATATAGACTTTGATTAACCCCTCCCCAACATCAACTGTACACATACAGAAGATGTTTGGTCTTTACAGATGCTGAGCGAGTGCCATAATACAGCAAACACACAGAGTCTGTTATCGGAGACAACTTCAGTCACAGACTTTTAACCCCTCAGATGCCGTGGTCAATTCTGGTGAGATTGCGGGAGCCATTCAGTTGCTAGGGCAGCCTGGAGCCCTGTGTCCTGCCATAGGAAACTTCCTTTAAAGCCCTAACAAATTAAAATAATTAAATTAAGAATTCACCCCTTCCCCATTTTAAAAAGTAAAATAAGCAGTAAAAAATAAAGATCATGGGTATCGACGCATCTGAAATGCCCAAACTTTAAAAATCTAAAAGTGTTTATCCCATATGGTGAATGGCGTAACAGAAAAAAATCAAAATAGCAAGTTTACTTCTTTTTAATCACTTCACCTCATTAAAAAATTTATAAAAAGTGATGCAAAAAGCCATACACACTGTAAATTGTATAATTGAAAAATACACATCAGTCTGCAAAAACCGAGCCCTTTCACGGCTCCATAGACGTGAATATAAAAAAGTTATGGGGGTCATAATATATTGATGCAACTATAAAGTTGTGATAGCGATGTCATTTTACTGTCAATGTGTCATTTTTAGAGAACACCATAAAAACAAAAACAATAAAACAAAGGTGGAATTTGCGTGGGTTTCCTCCGGGTCCTTAGATTGTGAGCCCCATTGGGGACAGTTGGTTGCTAATGTCTGTATAGTAGTAGTGCTATAAAAGTGCATAAAATAAATAAATAACTTGCTTTCTTTTCCAATTCTACCCCATTTGCAATATTTTTTTTTCCAGCTTCCCATTACACTGTATGCAACATCAAATGATGCCATTAGAATATACAACTTTTCCCACAAGAAAAATAACCCTCAACCGAAAAATGAAAAAGTTATGGCTTATAGCAGACAGGGAGTGAAAAAAAAAAAAGAAAATCGCTGTTTAAAAGGGGTTAAAATAAAGACAAAAATATATATTTTTTTCTAGATGGTACTTACTATAAATATAGAGCATAGCCTTCGTGACCTACAAACTTATAACAGCATGGCAAGCTGTAGGTATGTACTTAACAGGAGAAAAATATATTTAAAGTGTAAAGTGAATTCTGACTACTGAGCGTGTGCTATGATTAGTTCTCCACTAGTAAAAAAAAAAATCTATTCAAACACATAAGTGAAATCATGGGCATTACCACACATCCATTTAAATGTGATTTATTAAGCCTTTTTCAGCCAGACTGATTAAAATGCATAAACTGTGGTGAATAGTAAACAACCATGTCTGTGGAAGGAAAAACAGGACCCACATGCTGTGCATGGAAATTGCACTTAACAACACTGCCTATTGTATAACCAATTGGAAGCCAAAGGTTACTTGTAATCAAATTTCAAGTTCTCAATTTCTACTTCTGTGTGTTAATGTTTTGTCAATCACATTTCACATGTGTGCGATGAAAAAACGATGTCTGCATTACTAAACATTTTATGTATTGCATATGTATGGTAGACTTTTGGTATATTTTGGGTAAATGTGAACATTTAGAAGAAATTATTTCACCACCCCCCATGCTGTAGTATGACCTGAAGTCCATTGATTGTGGGTTCACAGCTTTCACACGGTTATTTAAAACTGCATCCAGGGGCATGCACAGATCTTATAGGATCCCATGGCAAAACGTAGTATGCACTGCCTGGCAAATCCAGTTTCCCAGTACATGTGCAACAATCACTCTCAAGCAGTGCAGAATGCAAGACACAACACCCCAGATTTCTTGGCCTCCCCCACTTTATTTGACTTCTGTACAGTGAAACAGATGCTTCATAAATATGGAACTCATTCTGACCACCAAATTTCTTAACCAATTCACATCCGGGCCATTTCCTCCTTCCCGACAAAGCCTAATTTTGCAAATCTGACATGTGTCACGTTATGTGATAATAACTTTGGAAAGCTTTTACTTATCCAAGCCATTCTGAGATTGTTTTCTCGTGAAACATTGTACTTCAGGAGAGTGGTAAATTTGAGTCGATATACTGTATTTCACCTTTATTTATAAAATAATCCAAAATTTACCCAAAATTTGGAAAAATTCACAATTTTCTAAATTTCTATTTCTCTGCTTTTAAAACAGAAATATGTCTACTTTATGTTGGCATCATTTTGGAAATGTCATTTAATTTTTTTTTAGGACGTAAGAAGGATTAGAATTTTAAAAGCAATTCTTAAAATGTTTAAGAAAATTTTCCAAAACCCACTTTTTAAGGACCAGTTCAGGTCTGAATTCCCTTTGCAGAGTTTATATAGTGCAAACCCCCATAAATGACCCCAGTGTAGAAACTACACTCCTCAAGTTACTCAAAACTGATTTTACAAACTTTGTTCACCCCTTAGGTGTTCCACAAGAATTAAAGGAAAATGGAGATGACATTTCTAAATTTCACTTTTTTGGCAGATTTTCCATTTTAATCCATTTTTTTCTTTAACACGTTAATGGTTAACAGCCGAATAAAACTCAATATTTATTACCCTGATTCTGCGGTTTACAGAAACACCCCACATGTGGTTGTATGAAAATGCTGTGTTTTCACATCAGAAAGAGAAGTAGGAGTTCAGTGTTCAGCCACGTAGCTCTCACTCTGTCTGTTTCTATTGAAGGTATGTCGCTGACTGCAGTTTCATAATATAGTTTATTCTTTATAATGATCAGCCATGACATTAAAACCACATGTCTAACATTGTGTAGATTCCCATACTGCCAGAAAAGCTCTCACCTTTCAAGGCATGGATTCTCCAAGTCACTGATTGGATAGAGTGAGACTGTGCAGGTGTAAGAAACAGTCATATAATGTCTCCAAGTTTCATTGCTCTGCTTAAACTGTGTTAAAATTCAATGTATATGCATTTCTGTATTACTCTGATACTGGTCCTTTAAGGCAGCAGCTAAGTGTTGAAGGAAACGCCACCTATGATGTCAGCCTGCCTCAGATGCAGACAATGTGAGCAGGGAGAAACAGGTTGTGACCAGTCTTGAGCAACTGCCACCATATTGGCTAGAGACAGAACGGATTTTGTGCTGTGTAAAAGGTGTGAGGAGACACCCAAGGACTTCCCTGTGCAGCCAGGCTGTGTGAACTTCGGTCTAGAGACGGACGGAGTACAAAGAAACAGTGCATTTAGTGGAGCCACGCTAAAAAGGACTGTGTGCAGCAACTAACCAGTGGAGCTGACATTGGGCTGGGTGAATTGCCACCAACAGTAAGAGACTGACAGTGCTGTCGATGTACCGGACAGTAACTGTAAAATCCCGGATTGCATCACACCCCAGTGTATATATTCTGCAGGACAATCAGAGTGCTAAAGGACATCTGCTGTTGAACTCCATTGCATCCAACTGGTTTCCCAGCCTGCTGAGGAGGATTTCATTGTTACAGATCCTGCATTCACTGGAAGAAAAGGGCAACATCAGTGTCACCGCCAGTTCTGTGAGAAGGTGTGGCAGACATTCTTCTCTACCTCTTGTATGACGTTCTTTGTTTTGGTTTCACTTTGTCATCTCCTTTCCTTCTGCCAGGTGTCCCTTATTTAGACTAATCGTCTTCCTTTATATTCCCTCCCATACTGCCTCATTTTGCGGTTTATACTACTTCCTGGATGAAGTGTTCACTGCTGGAGGCTGGTGCTGCTGTTTACTCAGATAAGTCCTTTCCTTTATTGTGTTTCCTTGCTGGCTTGATTCTAGGTGACCCTGACTCCGTCCGTATTAAGTGCAGGGAGCCGGTGGTCGTGTCCCCTCACTATTATAGGGTTTTCAGGTGTCACACAGTCTTAGGTAAGTGGGCATGCAATCGTCTACCATTGAGACCCTTGCATGTGCATAGCAGTTTAGGGAGAGCTCTTAGGGTTTTAAAGGGCTTGCCTATATGCTCCTTAGTTTGGGATCAAGCCAGTCGGTCATTTATTTATATGTTCCAGCTATCTGCAACTTCATCCGTGACAATCGGGCCCCACCGTGCACTTCTACAAACTGTAAGAGGTCCAGTTGGACCACTGGGACAAGGGGGGTGCGCACCCAATTGTGAAGATTAGGGTCAGTTAGGGACAGTTTGTGGGACTATTGCTTATTGAGTGTTCACACTACAACTACGGAAGTAGAAACTGTGAAAATTGTTATACCATTTGACTTTAATTGTTTACATTATTCTGAATATTTTGCTTGTATTTACCCCTGTTATCTCACCATTAACCTGCCTTTAATAATTTATAGTAAATGCAATTTTCTTGAACTTGACCACTGTGTACGCATTCATTTCTGGTTGCGGAGCCAAACCACCTGCCTTGCTCTCGGTTCACACAGGTACGTACCCCAACTGTAAGATACAAGATTCTCTGGTCTTATGAAACCAAGATTGATCTTTTTGGCCTCAATTCTAAGCATCATGTTCGGAGGAAACCAGGCACTGGCCAATACCATCCCTACAGTGAAGCATGGTGGTGACAGCATCATGCTGTTAGGGGGTTTTTCAGCAGCTGAGACAGGGAGTCTGGACAGAGTTGAGGGGAAAGCTGAATAAAGCAAAGTACAAAGCTATTCTTAATGAAAACCTCATCCACATTACTCTTAACCTCAGAATGAGCAAAAGATTAACTTTCCAACAAGGCAATGACCCCAAGCTCAGAGGCAAGACAACACAAGAGTGGTTTAGAGACAGCTCTGCGAATGTCCTTGAGTTAAACCCAATCGAATATCTCTGGAGAGAACTGAAAATAGCTGTCCACAGACAGTCCCCATCCAACCTGCCAGAGCTTGAGAGGGTCTGCAGAGAAGAATGGCATAAAACCCCCAAATCAAGGTGCAAACGACTGGAGGCTGTAATCGCTGCCAAAGGTGCTTCAACTAAGTACTGAGCAGAGGGTCTGACTACTTATTTCAATGCAAGATTTTAGTTTTTCCTTTTCAATAAATTAGCAAAGATTTCCAGCATTCTGTGTTCACTTTCTCATTATGGGGTACTGAGTGCAGAATGATGATGGGCACAGTATGCAGTGAATATAGTATGTGTGCAAATGAGTGTGTGTAAGTACGTACGGTAATAGATGTACATATGTCATATGTTTTCTTGTATTCATTAGACCACGTTCACATAATATTAACTGGTTTAGTTTGACATATACACCAGGAGATTCTCCTAAGTCTCCACATTATAACCCCAAAAGAGGTGATGAATTTCTGCAAAGCCCTTAGCACGCAACCATGATCTTCTGTTTTCTTAACTCCAGCATGGGACTGCTGCTCTTGCTTTCAATGCAGGGAACCAGGGATATCTTTAGAAAATACAATATATTTATTCATCATTAATTTGATATAATTTGCTTTTATGTTCATTTGTATTTCATGTAGCTTTTCATCAAAAACACCTAAATCTTAATTAAATCCAAATATGGCTTTAAACACGTCACTGTGTGGGGCTACAATTTGCCAAGCAATGGTGTTGGAGCATGTATAAATCCTCAAATGCTGGCAAGAAATGTCACATGATGCAAAGTTTATGGCAGAAGTGAATCACTCTTTTGTTATCCTTAATTCGCTTAAAAAGGCTCTAACCATCTATCAATTTCACCATGGCAAAAGCAAGGAAATGTATGCATTACTTTTGTTATTTTTTTTATAATCAACTAGCAGAAGGATCCGGCTTTGCACGGGTATTTTTCATCTATTTCATTTAATGTTTGTGTGTGTCGTTAAAATATATCAACAGTATCCCCCATAACAGTGACCTCTCCAGCACCCCGCCCCTTTAACAATAAACTCCACAGTCCACAACCCCTTAACACTGACCCCCCACAGTGCCCGCCACTTTAAAATGGGACCTCCACAGCAGCCCATCCCCTTAACTTTGACCTTCACAGCAGCCCGCCCCTTTAACAGTGAGTTTCACAGCACCCCACTCCCTTAACAGTGACCTCACAGTACCCCGCTGCCTTAACAGTGACCTCACAGTACCCTGCTGCCTTAACAGTGACCTCACAGTACCCTGCTGCCTTAACAGTGACCTCACAGTACCCTGCTGCCTTAACAGTGACCTCACAGTACCCCGCTGCCTTAACAGTGACCTCACAGTACCCCGCTGCCTTAACAGTGACCTCACAGTACCCTGCTGCCTTAACAGTGACCTCACAGTACCCTGCTGCCTTAACAGTGACCTCCACAGCAGTTGCCCCTTTAATAGTGGCCCCTGCCCCCTTAACAGTGACCTCCATAGTGCCTGCCCCTTTAACAGTGACCTCCACAGCGCCTTGGCCCTTTAATGCTAGGGCTACACAACGTTTTGTGTCACGCTACATTTTGTCTCAACAATTTTTATAATGGTAGGCTATGGTGTCACACTGTACAAGTGACATGCTGCGACGCGACAGTTGCAAAAAATCCATCCAAGATGGATTTTTCTGCGACTGTCACGTCGCAGTCGGAGCATGTCACCTGTCGCAGTGCAACACCATAGACTATAATTCAAAAATTTGTTGCGCGACTTTGTTGCGACATCAATGTCGCGCGACACATATAGCAGTGTAGTTGGGCCCTATGTGTCTTGCGACTTATTGTCGTGCGACACATGTCGTCGTGTAGACCTACCTAAAGCTGACCTACAGCAGTGAAGAAAAATGGCTGGGCTGTTACGGAAACCTGGAGTAAAACTGTGTGTATGTGGAGACTAAGGGCCGGCGAGCTTCTATTGGCTGATAAGGGACATGTGGCCGTGTGTATGGCAGTTGGGATATGACGAGAAAGACTTGGAGGCTTCTATTGGCTAATGCAGGTAATTTTTTGGGGAATATCTCAAGAACGGTACGTCCTAGAGAGCTGTGACCCCCACAAGATTTCTTTCCAGGTAGCAAAGGATGTGTATAGCAAGTTTCGTTGAAATCGATGGTTGCATTTTTGAGTGATCGCGGAACATACATACATACATACATACGTTTCTTCTTTATATATATAGATTTGTGGTGCTTATTTGCTGCTGGCTTCTACTTATTCATATGATTTTGGCTCCTAATCGTCAATGCATGCCTAATAAATAAAAATGATACTAACTTATGCTTGGTGACAACCTGATTTGCATGCTTGACAAACAGATGATTGGTCATTACTCAAAAAACTTATGACAAAGGACTGAAAGTATGAATAAGGGCCCATTTACACGACCGTATAGCATATATTTCTGTCTGTGGACAGTCATTTCAATGGGGCCACAAAAGACGCAGACAGCACACTATGTACTTCCGTTCCATGGCTCAGCAAAAATAACATGTCTTACTCTTGTCCATAATTGTGGACAAGAATGCGCATTTCTACACAGGAGAAGGGCATTCCAATCAGCAAACTGAGGAACGCACATGGCTGAGATCCATGATTTGCAGATCTCCAATTTGCAGACCGCAAAACGGATACGGTCATCTGAATGAGCCCTAAGTATGATAAAAGTTGATAACCACAAGACATAAATAACTGTACATCCACAAAGGATGGATTGCTGTGGATTTTCCGTCTCCATTTGCTGATGGAAAATCTATAGAGAATACATGGGGGAATGTATTAGAACTGAACCAATCTTCTCCACATGGTGTGGAGAATTTCTGCACGCAAATTGATTTTCTACATCATCAATATATGAATTTCTGCTGCGGAAAAAGCTAGAAGTTGTAGCAGACTTTCACTTCCCCATTGAACTCAACGAGGAAGTGAAAATCCAAAAAATGTGTGGATTTTGCTGCAGATTAACTGCAGATTTTTCTATGGATCTGCAGGTGATCTGCACAAAAATCCCCCAAATTGTCTAAACAACAGCTTTTGGTTTACTAGCTTAACAGGTCTCCATTACATGTGTCGACACATCATCGCAGAGGCCAGATGTACAGGAACTAGCTGGGGAACCAAATAAGCCTCAGTATAGGAGTGCCAATAGGTGAATATACAGACCCAAATTGCTTGGCTTTTTTTATTATGTAGCAGGATGAAGTTGAAATGAGTGGGAATTACAAGCATACTAGTTACCACTTCTCGAGCAATTTCATTTACATAGGGCTGTCAAGAAATGAAGCTAGAACACTACAGCAGGAGTTATAGTCATAATCAGGGCCAGACTTAAGGCAGGGCACCTGCTGCCTCCTACTGGTACTGAAATATAACTGGAGACGAAGTGGACAATATGGCAGGTCCTGTCTGACCGCAGCATTTACACTTAACTATGGACTGACTTAGCGCAGTATTTACATTAGACTATGGACTGACTGCAGTGTTTACACCAGACTATGGACTGATTGACTGCAGCGTTTACACTAGACTATGGACTGACTGACTGCAGCGCTTACACTAGACTATGGACTGACTGCAGCGTTTACATCAGACTATGGACTGACTGCAGCATTTACACTAGACTATGGACTGACCGACCTCAGCATTTACACTAGACTATGGACTGACCGACCTCAGCATTTACACTAGACTTTGGACTGACTGCAACATTTACACTAGACTATGGACTGACTAACTGACTGCAGCATTTACACTAGACTATGGACTGACTGCAATGTTTACACTAGACTATGGACTGACTGACCACAGCATTGACACTAGACTGTATACTGACAGACGGCAGTATTTACACTAGACTATAGACTGACTGACTGCAGCATTTACACTAGACTTTGGACTGACTGACTGCAGCATTTACACTAGACTATGGACTGACTGCAGCTTTTAAACTAGACTATGGACTGACTGACCACAGCATTGACATTAGACTGTATACTGACAGACGGCAATATTTACACTAGACTATAGACTGACTGCAGTGTTTACATCAGAAAAGGTCCCAGCTCTGAAGTGTTCCTGCTCGCTGAAAAAGAGCCAAAACACTTTCCTGCTGATGTCACTAAGGAAGGAGAAAAAAGAACCAGTTCTCCATAGTGCAAAACCTTACCTTAACCCCTTAATAAAAACGGTATGGATGTCAAAATATACAAACCTGATTCCCAAAAAGTTGGGACACTATACAAATTGTGAATAAAAACTGAATGCAATGAAGTGGGAATGGCAAATGTCAATATTTTATTTGTAATAGAACGTAGATGACAGATCAAACGTTTAATCCGAGTAAATGTAATACGTTGATTCAAAATTTCGTTGATTCAAAATACGTTGATTCTAAATTTCACTGTGTCAACAAATCCCCAAAAAGTTGGGACAAGTAGCAATAAGAGGCTGGAAAAAGTAAATTTGAGCATAACGAAGAGCTGGAAGACCAATTAACACTAATTAGGTCAATTGGCAACATGATTGGGTATAAAAAGAGCTTCTCAGAGTGGCAGTGTCTCTCAGAAGCCAAGATGGGTAGAGGATCACCAATTCCCACAATGTTGCACAGAAAGATAGTGGAGCAATATCAGAAAGGTGTTACCCAGCGAAAAATTGCAAAGACTTTGCATCTATCATCATCAACTGTGCATAACATCATCCGAAGATTCAGAGAATCTGGAACAATCTCTGTGCGTAAGGGTCAAGGCCGTAAAATCATACTGGATGCCCGTGATCTCCACAAACAGGAATGCTACTGTAAAGGAAATCACAGAATGGGCTCAGGAATACTTCCAGAAACCATTGTCAGTGAACACAATTCACCGTGCCATCCGCCGTTGCCAGCTGAAACTCTACAGTGCAAAGAAGAAGCCATTTCTAAGCAAAATCCACAAGCTCAGGCGTTTTCACTGGGCCAGGGATCATTTAAAATGGAGTATGGCAAAATGGAAGACTGTTTTGTGGTCAGACGAGTCACGATTTGAAGTTCTTTTTGGAAATCTGGGACGCCATGTCATCCGGAACAAAGAGGACAAGGACAACCCAAGTTGTTATCAACGCTCAGTTCAGAAGCCTGCATCTCTGATGGTATGGGGTTGCATGAGTGCGTGTGGCATGGGCAGCTTGCATGTCTGGAAAGGCACCATCAATGCAGAAAAATATATTCAGGTTCTAGAACAACATATGCTCATATCCAGACGTCATCTCTTTCAGGGAAGACCCTGCATTTTTCAACAAGATAATGCCAGACCACATTCTGCATCAATCACAACATCATGGCTGCGTAGGAGAAGGATCCGGGTACTGAAATGGCCAGTCTGCAGTCCAGATCTTTCACCTATAGAGAACATTTGGCGCATCATAAAGAGGAAGGTGCAACAAAGAAGGCCCAAGACGATTGAACTGTTAGAGGCCTGTATTAGACAAGAATGGGAGAGCATTCCTATTTCTAAACTTGAGAAACTGGTCTCCTCGGTCCCCAGACGTCTGTTGAGTGTTGTAAGAAGAAGGGGAGATGCCACACAGTGGTGAAAATGGCCTTGTCCCAACTTTTTGGGGATTTGTTGACACCATGAAATTCTGATTCAACATATTTTTCCCTTAAAATGGTACATTTTCTCCGTTTAAACTTTTGTTCCGTGATTTATGTTCTATTCTGAATAAAATATTAGAAGTTGGCACCTCCACATCATTGCATTCAGTTTTTATTCACGATTTGTATAGTGTTCCAACTGTTTTGGAATCCAGTTTGTAGCAATGTAATGAAAATTTAGATTTTTGTTAAGGTTTAAATTTTTTTTTAAGTAGTAAAACCCCCCAAAAAACAGTTCAAGTTTGGAATCACCGCATGTACTTTGGAACCGAACCCGAGTTCGGTATCAAGTTTTTTACAGTAATTCATTCACAAAGTTATTAGACAAAGTCTTACGAGACTTCGCGAAGTAATAATTCATCCCACCGGAGCCAATACATTCTAATACTGGTAATACTATAGTAGTACACCGGCGCTTGCACTGAGTTTGGCTGACGCAGCGGTACCGCAACGGTATCGCCACCGTTGGATATCAAGTGAATGATGTAAGTAATGTATATGTAGGTACTGCGCGACTTGTACTCCCTATTGCTTTCTCAATCAGAATGGCACCATGAAGATACGTAATGGTTATAGCAGGGACTTACAGTTTGGTTGTGATGTCTCAATCCCAGATGAAATACCAAACCGAGGCAGACAAAATTATAAAAAAATTTGAAGAGAAAGGCTACAACATGGATAAGTTACAAATTCAGAAAGAAGCAGTAGGAAAATTAGACAGACAGGAGTTAATCAAAAAAAAGAAAAAAACAGAAGAAAACACAAAAACAGAAACCTTTGAAATGCCACCAATCATCACACAATACAATAGCCAAGCAGGAATACTGAGAAGGATCATCAAAAAACATTGGGAAACCTTGAAGGAAGACAAAATAATAGGAGACCAAATCCCAAAAAATCCTAAATTCATATACAGAAAGGCCAAAAATGTGGGCAGTATAATAGCCCCCACAAACAAATGCTTGAGTAAACAGAATGAGAAACAAAAAACCATCCTTGGAACAAAATCCCAGGGAGGCTTTGTCCCATGCGGCTATTGTAGTGTCTGCAAAAAACTAAAGACAAACAAAAAACAGCACACTAACATAGAAATAAAAAATGAATGGACAGGGGACACAGAAACATATAAAATAAAAGACCATATAACCTGCAGCAGTCAGGGTGCAATATATGCTATAACATGTCCGTGCAAAAAAATATACATAGGACGCACCAAGAGAACTATAAGCAAAAGAATAGGGGAACACATTTATAACATAGGAAGGAAATACGAGGGTCACCCACTTTCCAGACACTATAAGGACAAACACGGAGGAAAATATAGCGGCACCACTTTCCGGGGTATTGAAATAGTTAAAAAAGATAAAAGAGGAGGAGATTTTATCAAGAAAATGTCAAGATCAGAAAGCCGCTGGATTTTTAACTTAAACACTCTGGTACCCTCGGGTCTCAATTCAGAGATAGAACTATTTGCCTTCAACTAAGATACCAATCAAGCAAGCCGGGGATGTAGGAATCAGGGAAGGGAGGAGTTACATACCTTCAAAAGTAGCATCGGGAGACAGAGGACGCATCCCTGACGAAGATTAGCGAACTAATCGAAACGCGTTGGAGAGAACTTTGGTCCTCCTGGTCCACCGTAGCCACTGTCGTGACGTCACGCAGCGCTCCGAGCGAGCGCGAACAAGCGGCTTCTTTTAAATCACGAGCGGTGTCACCGGCCGGGGCAAGCTCAAGTAATATTCTCATTTTAAAAAATAGTTGTTACTATTAGGGCCCAGCTCCCCAAACCTTCCCTCATCCCGCACGGCACCAAAAACAAAAAAGAAAAAAAGAAAAGAAGAAAGTTGGAAAGACGCAGGAGAAAAGCACCCACAGAGGAGCATCTGGGATTGAGACATCACAACCAAACTGTAAGTCCCTGCTATAACCATTACGTATCTTCATGGTGCCATTCTGATTGAGAAAGCAATAGGGAGTACAAGTCGCGCAGTACCTACATATACATTCTAATACTGGATGGAGCTCCTGCTCCATACAGTATTCAGAGTTTTGTGCATCCCTAGTCAAAACCCCAAAAACCTTGGTGGAATTCAGTTTTGTTTTTGTTTTTTTGTCAATTTTGCCACATTTTCCAATACGAGACATGGTAAATTAAATGGTGGCATTAAAAAATGCATCTTGTCCTGCCAAAAATAAGCCCTTATATAGCTACGTTAATGGAAAAAAAAAAAAGTTATGGCTATTGGAACATGGGGAGGGAAAATTAAAAATGTAAAAATGAAAATAGGCCCGGTCTTTAAGGGTTAAAGGTATAGCTGCACAGGTATAAGTAAACTTGCCAGATATAGAGTAAAATAGGAATAAAATATTCACATAGAGGCCCAAGAAATGGCGTTCAAAGTGCAGTCTGGAAAAAGGCTGTAGCTCCCACTGTGCGATCCCCAGATGGTGATCCAAATTGAAAGCAATGAAGATAAAAGATAATTACAGATTTGGGGCCAGAATAAAATAACAATTTATTCACAAAAAGGTAAAAAGCACAAAGTGTTTCTCTGACGGTCTGTCAGCTTCCTCAGGTGCACCTGGGCATTAGTGCATATCAATTTTTACAGTTTCCTTGGACTGCAACAGTAGCTATATAAATCCATAAGCAGTGAGCTCCCCCTGGTGGTGGCTGCAGTTAATCAATGTTTTATCATGTAATAAATAAAGAGAAACAAAGTATTTAGAGCTGCATGAGAAAGATTTAACAATACATTATGCTACTTTTTTGCAGGGTATATTTTATTTTCATAAGGTCTCTGCAAGTCAATGAATTTTAGTTGTACATTTTTAATTTTCATCCAGTTATTGCTTATAATCACTATTTGCTGTATTATGTTTATATTTTTATACACAACATGCTCTGCGCTTTCAGAAAATGTAGATTTACAGTTAATATGGCAGTTGTTTGCCGTGTACAGTACATATTTTTAACACATTTATGGATGACGGCCAAATATTGCATGGCCAAAACTGGTGTAAAGGAAAACTGACCTAGGCTGAATTCACACGTCCGTGCTGCCACTACTGTACAGTAATACACTCATATAGATCATACAAGTGTATTACTGTACTGTGGCGGCGGCAGAAAGCACACAGAGTCATAGTAACTAATGACTAAGCAGGGTGCCAGTCAGGTATCTCACGGACCGTGTTCCACGGACGTGTGAATAAAGCCTTAGTTGCACATAGCAACCAATTATATTCCACCTTTTATTTTTCAAAGCTTCTTTGGAAAATGAAAGGCGGAATCTTATTGGTTTCTATGGGCCACTAAACCAGTTTTCCTTTACACCAGTTTTGGAAAATCTCCATCTTGTTTTTTTAATTTCTGCTGATTTTATTAAGATATGTGTATATGTGAATTTAGGCCTAAGGTGTTATGCATGAACTCTGCAAATGTTCAACTTTTATTTTTTGGAGATGTGAATCACAGTTTTCCACACAAATATCATCTTTAATACAATTTTTAAGTAAAAAGATAGCATGATTAAAAATTTTATGAATTTGTCTGTGTGTATACAGTGCTGAATGCAATTTTGACAATGTGCCGAGTCTACTTTTAGAAAATACAAGTACCTCTTGTTAATATTCATGATACCTCTTGTTAATGTTCATGACTTTTTGATTGCTTGCTATTACACATTTTGTGATGTAAGGTGACAATAAAATGGTTTTTTTTACACCTTTTTTTTTTTTACGGTATTCACCTTAGGTTAGGGTTAGGTCATGTGATATTTTTATAGAGCAGGTTATTACGGACGCGGCGATACCTAATATGTATACTTTTTTATGGGGGGTTAGTATACGTTTTTTTTTTGTAATTTTGGTTTTATTTCCATGTGCGCAAATTGTACTGGCTACCAGAGAGGCAAAATTTCCAAAGATGCTGGCAACGAAAGGGTTAAGATCTGAAGTTAAATAGCCCATCATATATCTAGCTCAAACTCTCCATATAGCACTGACATAGCAGGCACTTAATATAAATTAAGCTATAGCCAATACCTCTTGTTAATGTTCATGATTTTACTATATTTCACAATATATGTCACAGTTTGTTAGGTTTTTTTTATGGTTCCAGGAGTAGAGAACTACATTTTTACACCACATTGTGATCACACTTTTAACATGCAATTTATATATTACTACATAAATACCACAAAAGTGCAAATGACACAATATTTAACCCCTTAGGGACGGGCTCATTTTCACCTTAAGGACCAGGCCATTTTTTGCAAATTTGACCAGTGTTACTTTATGTGGTGATAACTTTAAAACGGTTTGACTTATCCAGGCCATTCTGAGATCGTCACATATTGTACTTCATAAAACTTGTAAAATGAAGTAAAAAAAAGTCATTTTTATTTATAAAAAAAATACCAAATTTACTAAAATTTTTGAAAAATTAGCAAATTTCCAAGTTTCAATTTCTCTACTTCTATAATACATATTAATACCTACAAAAATAGTTATTACTTTACATTCCCCATATGTCTACTTCATGTTTGGATAATTTTCGGAATGACATTTTCGTTTTTGGGGACGTTACAAGGCTTCGAAGTTTAGAAGCAAATCTTGAAATTTTTCTGAAATTTTCAAAAACCCAATTTTTAGGGACCAGTTTAAGTCTGAAGTCACTTTGTGAGGCTTACATAATAGAAACCACCCAAAAATGACCCCATTCTAGAAAATACACCCCTCAAGGTATTCAAAACTGATTTTACAAACTTTGTTAACACTTTAGGTGTTCCACAAGAATTAATGGAAAATAGAGATACAATTTCAAAATTTCACTTTTTTGGCAGATTTTCCTTTTTAATATTTTTTTACAGTTACAAAGCAAGGGTTAACAGCCAAAGAAAACTCATTATTTATGGTCCTGATTCTGTAGTTTACAGAAACACCCCATATGTGGTCGTAAACTGCTGCATAGGCACACGGCAGGGCGCAGAAGGAAAGGAATGCCATACGGTGCCATAGGGAAGGCAGATTTTGCTGGACTGTTTTTTTGACACCATGTCCCATTTGAAGCCCCCCTGATGCATCCCTAGAGTAGAAATTCCAAAAAAGTAACCACATTTTAGAAACCACGAGATAGGGTGGCAGTTTTGTTGGTACTAGGGATGAGCGAACTCGAACTGTATAGTTCGGGTTCGTACCGAATTTTGGGGTGTCCGTGACACGGACCCGAACCCGGACATTTTCGTAAAAGTCCGGGTTCGGGTTCGGTGTTCGTCGCTTTCTTCGCGCTTTTGTGACGCTTTCTTGGCGCTTTTTGAAAGGCTGCAAAGCAGCCAATCAACAAGCGTCATACTACTTGCCCCAAGAGGCCATCACAGCCATGCCTACTATTGGCATGGCTGTGATTGGCCAGAGCACCATGTGACCCAGCCTCTATTTAAGCTGGAGTCACATAGCGCCGCCCGTCACTCTGCTCTGATTAGCGTAGGGAGAGGTTGCGGCTGCGACAGTAGGGCGAGATTAGGCAGATTAACTCCTCCAAAGGACTTGATTAACTGATCGATCTGCAGCTGTGGATCATTGAGCTGCTGATCCTCAATTGCTCACTGTTTTTAGGCTGCCCAGACCGTTTGTCAGTCACATTTTTCTGGGGTGATCGGCGGCCATTTTGTGTCTTGTGGTGCGCCAGCACAAGCTGCGACCAAGTGCATTTAACCCTCAATGGTGTGGTTGTTTTTTGGCTAAAGCCTACATCAGGGTGAAGCTGTCACACCAAGTGCATTTAACCAGCAATAGTCTGTTCATTTTTTGGCCATATACAAAATCAGGGGCAAGCTGCGCCTGTCACCAAGTGCATTTAACCCTCAATGGTGTGGTTGTTTTTTGGCTAAAGCCTACATCAGGGTGAAGCTGTCACACCAAGTGCATTTAACCAGCAATAGTCTGTTCATTTTTTGGCCATATACTAAATCAGGGGCAAGCTGCGCCTGTCACCAAGTGCATTTAACCCTCAATGGTGTGGTTGTTTTTTGGCTAAAGCCTACATCAGGGTGAAGCTGTCACACCAAGTGCATTTAACCAGCAATAGTCTGTTTATTTTTTGGCCATATCCCAGTCTAATTCTGTCACTAAATCCATACCGGTCACCCAGCGCCTAAATACTAGGCCTCAAATTTATATCCCGCTAAATCTGTCCTTAGTGCTGTAGCTGGGCGAGTTATTTAGTGTCCGTTCAAGCACATTTCTTGTTCTGGGTTGAAATACAATTCCCAATTTAGCAATTTCATAATTTAGTGGTTTCTGCTATATCAGAGCTATTTGAAATCTATCCCTAAAAGGGTATATAATATTCAAGGTGCACATTGGGTCATTCAGAATAACTTCACACACACCCGCTACTGTGTATTTCCAAGTCTAATTCTGGCACTAAACCCATACCTGTCACCCAGCGCCTAAATACTAGGCCTCAAATTTATATCCAGCTAAATCTGTCCCTAGTGCTGTAGCTGGGCGAGTTATTTAGTGTCCGTTCAAGCACATTTCTTGTTCTGGGTTGAAATACAATTCCCAATTTAGCAATTTCATAATTTAGTGGTTTCTGCTATATCAGAGCTATTTGAAATCTATCCCTAAAAGGGTATATAATATTCAAGGTGCACATTGGGTCATTCAGAATAACTTCACACACACCCGCTACTGTGTATTTCCAAGTCTAATTCTGGCACTAAACCCATACCTGTCACCCAGCGCCTAAATACTAGGCCTCAAATTTATATCCCGCTAAATCTGTCCTTAGTGCTGTAGCTGGGCGAGTTATTTAGTGTCCGTTCAAGCACATTTCTTGTTCTGGGTTGAAATACAATTCCCAATTTAGCAATTTCATAATTTAGTGGTTTCTGCTATATCAGAGCTATTTGAAATCTATCCCTAAAAGGGTATATAATATTCAAGGTGCACATTGGGTCATTCAGAATAACTTCACACACACCCGCTACTGTGTATTTCCAAGTCTAATTCTGGCACTAAACCCATACCTGTCACCCAGCGCCTAAATACTAGGCCTCAAATTTATATCCCGCTAAATCTGTCCTTAGTGCTGTAGCTGGGCGAGTTATTTAGTGTCCGTTCAAGCACATTTCTTGTTCTGGGTTGAAATACAATTCCCAATTTAGCAATTTCATAATTTAGTGGTTTCTGCTATATCAGAGCTATTTGAAATCTATCCCTAAAAGGGTATATAATATTCAAGGTGCACATTGGGTCATTCAGAATAACTTCACACACACCCGCTACTGTGTATTTCCAAGTCTAATTCTGGCACTAAACCCATACCTGTCACCCAGCGCCTAAATACTAGGCCTCAAATTTATATCCCGCTAAATCTGTCCTTAGTGCTGTAGCTGGGCGAGTTATTTAGTGTCCGTTCAAGCACATTTCTTGTTCTGGGTTGAAATACAATTCCCAATTTAGCAATTTCATAATTTAGTGGTTTCTGCTATATCAGAGCTATTTGAAATCTATCCCTAAAAGGGTATATAATATTCAAGGTGCACATTGGGTCATTCAGAATAACTTCACACACACCCGCTACTGTGTATTTCCAAGTCTAATTCTGGCACTAAACCCATACCTGTCACCCAGCGCCTAAATACTAGGCCTCAAATTTATATCCCGCTAAATCTGTCCTTAGTGCTGTAGCTGGGCGAGTTATTTAGTGTCCGTTCAAGCACATTTCTTGTTCTGGGTTGAAATACAATTCCCAATTTAGCAATTTCATAATTTAGTGGTTTCTGCTATATCAGAGCTATTTGAAATCTATCCCTAAAAGGGTATATAATATTCAAGGTGCACATTGGGTCATTCAGAATAACTTCACACACACCCGCTACTGTGTATTTCCAAGTCTAATTCTGGCACTAAACCCATACCTGTCACCCAGCGCCTAAATACTAGGCCTCAAATTTATATCCCGCTAAATCTGTCCTTAGTGCTGTAGCTGGGCGAGTTATTTAGTGTCCGTTCAAGCACATTTCTTGTTCTGGGTTGAAATACAATTCCCAATTTAGCAATTTCATAATTTAGTGGTTTCTGCTATATCAGAGCTATTTGAAATCTATCCCTAAAAGGGTATATAATATTCAAGGTGCACATTGGGTCATTCAGAATAACTTCACACACACCCGCTACTGTGTATTTCCAAGTCTAATTCTGGCACTAAACCCATACCTGTCACCCAGCGCCTAAATACTAGGCCTCAAATTTATATCCCGCTAAATCTGTCCCTAGTGCTGTAGCTGGGCGAGTTATTTAGTGTCCGTTCAAGCACATTTCTTGTTCTGGGTTGAAATACAATTCCCAATTTAGCAATTTCATAATTTAGTGGTTTCTGCTATATCAGAGCTATTTGAAATCTATCCCTAAAAGGGTATATAATATTCAAGGTGCACATTGGGTCATTCAGAATAACTTCACACACACCCGCTACTGTGTATTTCCAAGTCTAATTCTGGCACTAAACCCATACCTGTCACCCAGCGCCTAAATACTAGGCCTCAAATTTATATCCCGCTAAATCTGTCCTTAGTGCTGTAGCTGGGCGAGTTATTTAGTGTCCGTTCAAGCACATTTCTTGTTCTGGGTTGAAATACAATTCCCAATTTAGCAATTTCATAATTTAGTGGTTTCTGCTATATCAGAGCTATTTGAAATCTATCCCTAAAAGGGTATATAATATTCAAGGTGCACATTGGGTCATTCAGAATAACTTCACACACACCCGCTACTGTGTATTTCCAAGTCTAATTCTGGCACTAAACCCATACCTGTCACCCAGCGCCTAAATACTAGGCCTCAAATTTATATCCCGCTAAATCTGTCCTTAGTGCTGTAGCTGGGCGAGTTATTTAGTGTCCGTTCAAGCACATTTCTTGTTCTGGGTTGAAATACAATTCCCAATTTAGCAATTTCATAATTTAGTGGTTTCTGCTATATCAGAGCTATTTGAAATCTATCCCTAAAAGGGTATATAATATTCAAGGTGCACATTGGGTCATTCAGAATAACTTCACACACACCCGCTACTGTGTATTTCCAAGTCTAATTCTGGCACTAAACCCATACCTGTCACCCAGCGCCTAAATACTAGGCCTCAAATTTATATCCCGCTAAATCTGTCCCTAGTGCTGTAGCTGGGCGAGTTATTTAGTGTCCGTTCAAGCACATTTCTTGTTCTGGGTTGAAATACAATTCCCAATTTAGCAATTTCATAATTTAGTGGTTTCTGCTATATCAGAGCTATTTGAAATCTATCCCTAAAAGGGTATATAATATTCAAGGTGCACATTGGGTCATTCAGAATAACTTCACACACACCCGCTACTGTGTATTTCCAAGTCTAATTCTGGCACTAAACCCATACCTGTCACCCAGCGCCTAAATACTAGGCCTCAAATTTATATCCCGCTAAATCTGTCCCTAGTGCTGTAGCTGGGCGAGTTATTTAGTGTCCGTTCAAGCACATTTCTTGTTCTGGGTTGAAATACAATTCCCAATTTAGCAATTTCATAATTTAGTGGTTTCTGCTATATCAGAGCTATTTGAAATCTATCCCTAAAAGGGTATATAATATTCAAGGTGCACATTGGGTCATTCAGAATAACTTCACACACACCCGCTACTGTGTATTTCCAAGTCTAATTCTGGCACTAAACCCATACCTGTCACCCAGCGCCTAAATACTAGGCCTCAAATTTATATCCCGCTAAATCTGTCCTTAGTGCTGTAGCTGGGCGAGTTATTTAGTGTCCGTTCAAGCACATTTCTTGTTCTGGGTTGAAATACAATTCCCAATTTAGCAATTTCATAATTTAGTGGTTTCTGCTATATCAGAGCTATTTGAAATCTATCCCTAAAAGGGTATATAATATTCAAGGTGCACATTGGGTCATTCAGAATAACTTCACACACACCCGCTACTGTGTATTTCCAAGTCTAATTCTGGCACTAAACCCATACCTGTCACCCAGCGCCTAAATACTAGGCCTCAAATTTATATCCCGCTAAATCTGTCCTTAGTGCTGTAGCTGGGCGAGTTATTTAGTGTCCGTTCAAGCACATTTCTTGTTCTGGGTTGAAATACAATTCCCAATTTAGCAATTTCATAATTTAGTGGTTTCTGCTATATCAGAGCTATTTGAAATCTATCCCTAAAAGGGTATATAATATTCAAGGTGCACATTGGGTCATTCAGAATAACTTCACACACACCCGCTACTGTGTATTTCCAAGTCTAATTCTGGCACTAAACCCATACCTGTCACCCAGCGCCTAAATACTAGGCCTCAAATTTATATCCCGCTAAATCTGTCCCTAGTGCTGTAGCTGGGCGAGTTATTTAGTGTCCGTTCAAGCACATTTCTTGTTCTGGGTTGAAATACAATTCCCAATTTAGCAATTTCATAATTTAGTGGTTTCTGCTATATCAGAGCTATTTGAAATCTATCCCTAAAAGGGTATATAATATTCAAGGTGCACATTGGGTCATTCAGAATAACTTCACACACACCCGCTACTGTGTATTTCCAAGTCTAATTCTGGCACTAAACCCATACCTGTCACCCAGCGCCTAAATACTAGGCCTCAAATTTATATCCCGCTAAATCTGTCCTTAGTGCTGTAGCTGGGCGAGTTATTTAGTGTCCGTTCAAGCACATTTCTTGTTCTGGGTTGAAATACAATTCCCAATTTAGCAATTTCATAATTTAGTGGTTTCTGCTATATCAGAGCTATTTGAAATCTATCCCTAAAAGGGTATATAATATTCAAGGTGCACATTGGGTCATTCAGAATAACTTCACACACACCCGCTACTGTGTATTTCCAAGTCTAATTCTGGCACTAAACCCATACCTGTCACCCAGCGCCTAAATACTAGGCCTCAAATTTATATCCCGCTAAATCTGTCCTTAGTGCTGTAGCTGGGCGAGTTATTTAGTGTCCGTTCAAGCACATTTCTTGTTCTGGGTTGAAATACAATTCCCAATTTAGCAATTTCATAATTTAGTGGTTTCTGCTATATCAGAGCTATTTGAAATCTATCCCTAAAAGGGTATATAATATTCAAGGTGCACATTGGGTCATTCAGAATAACTTCACACACACCCGCTACTGTGTATTTCCAAGTCTAATTCTGGCACTAAACCCATACCTGTCACCCAGCGCCTAAATACTAGGCCTCAAATTTATATCCCGCTAAATCTGTCCTTAGTGCTGTAGCTGGGCGAGTTATTTAGTGTCCGTTCAAGCACATTTCTTGTTCTGGGTTGAAATACAATTCCCAATTTAGCAATTTCATAATTTAGTGGTTTCTGCTATATCAGAGCTATTTGAAATCTATCCCTAAAAGGGTATATAATATTCAAGGTGCACATTGGGTCATTCAGAATAACTTCACACACACCGCTACTGTGTATTTCCAAGTCTAATTCTGGCACTAAACCCATACCTGTCACCCAGCGCCTAAATACTAGGCCTCAAATTTATATCCCGCTGAATTTGAATACAATACATTGGGCCAAATAATATATTTGTTGTTGTGGTGAACCATAACAATGAGAAAAACATCTAGTAAGGGACGCGGACGTGGACATGGTCGTGGTGGTGTTAGTGGACCCTCTGGTGCTGGGAGAGGACGTGGCCGTTCTGCCACATCCACACGTCCTAGTGTACCAACTACCTCAGGTCCCAGTAGCCTCCAGAATTTACAGCGATATATGGTGGGGCCCAATGCCGTTCTAAGGATGGTAAGGCCTGAGCAGGTACAGGCATTAGTCAATTGGGTGGCCGACAGTGGATCCAGCACGTTCACATTATCTCCCACCCAGTCTTCTGCAGAAAGCGCACAGATGGCGCCTGAAAACCAACCCCATCAGTCTGTCACATCACCCCCATGCATACCAGGGAAACTGTCTCAGCCTCAAGTTATGCAGCAGTCTCTTATGCTGTTTGAAGACTCCGCTGGCAGGGTTTCCCAAGGGCATCCACCTAGCCCTTCCCCAGCGGTGAAAGACATAGAATGCACTGACGCACAACCACTTATGTTTCCTGATGATGAGGACATGGGAATACCACCTCAGCATGTCTCTGATGATGACGAAACACAGGTGCCAACTGCTGCGTCTTTCTGCAGTGTGCAGACTGAACAGGAGGTCAGGGATCAAGACTGGGTGGAAGACGATGCAGGGGACGATGAGGTCCTAGACCCCACATGGAATGAAGGTCGTGCCACTGACTTTCACAGTTCGGAGGAAGAGGCAGTGGTGAGACCGAGCCAACAGCGTAGCAAAAGAGGGAGCAGTGGGCAAAAGCAGAACACCCGCCGCCAAGAGACTCCGCCTGCTACTGACCGCCGCCATCTGGGACCGAGCACCCCAAAGGCAGCTTCAAGGAGTTCCCTGGCATGGCACTTCTTCAAACAATGTGCTGACGACAAGACCCGAGTGGTTTGCACGCTGTGCCATCAGAGCCTGAAGCGAGGCATTAACGTTCTGAACCTGAGCACAACCTGCATGACCAGGCACCTGCATGCAAAGCATTAACTGCAGTGGAGTAAACACCTTAAAACCAAGGAAGTCACTCAGGCTCCCCCTGCTACCTCTTCTGCTGCTGCCGCCTCGGCCTATTCTGCTGCTGCCGCCTCGGCCTCTTCCTCCGCCTCTGGAGGAACGTTGGCACCTGCCGCCCAGCAAACAGGGGATGTACCACCAACACCACCACCACCACCTCCGTCACCAAGCGTCTCAACCATGTCACACGCCAGCGTTCAGCTCTCCATCTCACAAACATTTGATAGAAAGCGTAAATTCCCACCTAGCCACCCTCGATCCCTGGCCCTGAATGCCAGCATTTCTAAACTACTGGCCTATGAAATGCTGTCATTTAGGCTGGTGGACACAGACAGCTTCAAACAGCTCATGTCGCTTGCTGTCCCACAGTATGTTGTTCCCAGCCGGCACTACTTCTCCAAGAGAGCCGTGCCTTCCCTGCACAACCAAGTATCCGATAAAATCAAGTGTGCACTGCGCAACGCCATCTGTGGCAAGGTCCACCTAACCACAGATACGTGGACCAGTAAGCACGGCCAGGGACGCTATATCTCCCTAACTGCACACTGGGTAAATGTAGTGGCAGCTGGGCCCCAGGCGGAGAGCTGTTTGGCGCACGTCCTTCCGCCGCCAAGGATCGCAGGGCAACATTCTTTGCCTCCTGTTGCCACCTCCTCCTTCTCGGCTTCCTCCTCCTCTTCTTCCACCTGCTCATCCAGTCAGCCACACACCTTCACCACCAACTTCAGCACAGCCCGGGGTAAACGTCAGCAGGCCATTCTGAAACTCATATGTTTGGGGGACAGGCCCCACACCGCACAGGAGTTGTGGCGGGGTATAGAACAACAGACCGACGAGTGGTTGCTGCCGGTGAGCCTCAAGCCCGGCCTGGTGGTGTGTGATAATGGGCGAAATCTCGTTGCAGCTCTGGGACTAGCCAATTTGACGCACATCCCTTGCTTGGCGCATGTGCTGAATTTGGTGGTGCAGAAGTTCATTCACAACTACCCCGACATGTCAGAGCTGCTGCATAAAGTGCGGGCCGTCTGTTCGCGCTTCCGGCGTTCACATCCTGCTGCTGCTCGCCTGTCTGCGCTACAGCGTAACTTCGGCCTTCCCGCTCACCGCCTCATATGCGACGTGCCCACCAGGTGGAACTCCACCTTGCACATGCTGGACAGACTGTGCGAGCAGCAGCAGGCCATAGTGGAGTTTCAGCTGCAGCACGCACGGGTCAGTCGCACTACAGAACAGCACCACTTCACCACCAATGACTGGGCCTCCATGCGAGACCTGTGTGCCCTGTTGCGCTGTTTCGAGTACTCCACCAACATGGCCAGTGGCGATGACACCGTTATCAGCGTTACAATACCACTTCTATGTCTCCTTGAGAAAACACTTAGGGCGATGATGGAAGAGGAGGTGGCCCAGGAGGAGGAGGAGGAGGAGGAGGAAGAGGGGTCATTTTTAGCACTTTCAGGCCAGTCTCTTCGAAGTGACTCAGAGGGAGGTTTTTGGCAACAGCAGAGGCCAGGTACAAATGTGGCCAGCCAGGGCCCACTACTGGAGGACGAGGAGGACGAGGATGAGGAGGAGGTGGAGGAGGATGAGGATGAAGCATGGTCACAGCGGGGTGGCACCCAACGCAGCTCGGGTCCATCACTGGTGCGTGGCTGGGGGGAAAGGCAGGACGATGACGATACGCCTCCCACAGAGGACAGCTTGTCCTTACCCCTGGGCAGCCTGGCACACATGAGCGACTACATGCTGCAGTGCCTGCGCAACGACAGCAGAGTTGCCCACATTTTAACCTGTGCGGACTACTGGGTTGCCACCCTGCTGGATCCACGCTACAAAGACAATGTGCCCACCTTACTTCCTGCACTGGAGCGTGATAGGAAGATGCGCGAGTACAAGCGCACGTTGGTAGACGCGCTACTGAGAGCATTCCCAAATGTCACAGGGGAACAAGTGGAAGCCCAAGGCCAAGGCAGAGGAGGAGCAAGAGGTCGCCAAGGCAGCTGTGTCACGGCCAGCTCCTCTGAGGGCAGGGTTAGCATGGCAGAGATGTGGAAAACTTTTGTCAACACGCCACAGCTAACTGCACCACCACCTGATACGCAACGTGTTAGCAGGAGGCAACATTTCACTAACATGGTGGAACAGTACGTGTGCACACCCCTCCACGTACTGACTGATGGTTCGGCCCCATTCAACTTCTGGGTCTCTAAATTGTCCACGTGGCCAGAGCTAGCCTTTTATGCCTTGGAGGTGCTGGCCTGCCCGGCAGCCAGCGTTTTGTCTGAACGTGTATTCAGCACGGCAGGGGGCGTCATTACAGACAAACGCAGCCGCCTGTCTACAGCCAATGTGGACAAGCTGACGTTCATAAAAATGAACCAGGCATGGATCCCACAGGACCTGTCCGTCCCTTGTCCAGATTAGACATTAACTACCTCCCCATAACCATATATTATTGGACTCCAGGGCACTTCCTCATTCAATCCTATTTTTATTTTCATTTTACCATTATATTGCGAGGCTACCCAAAGTTGAATGAACCTCTCCTCTGCCTGTGTGCTAGGCCTAAATATATGCCAATGGACTGTTGCAGTGGTGGGTGACGTGAAGCCTCATTCTCTGCTATGACATGCAGACTGATTCTCTGCTGACATGAAGCCAGATTGTCTGTTACGGGACCTCTCTCCTCTGCCTGTGTGCTAGGCCTAAATATATGCCAATGGACTGTTGCAGTGGTGGCTGACGTGAAGCCTCATTCTCTGCTATGACATGCAGACTGATTCTCTGCTGACATGAAGCCAGATCGTCTGTTACGGGACCTCTCTGCTCTGCCTGTGTGCTAGGCCTAAATATATGCCAATGGACTGTTGCAGTGGTGGGTGACGTGAAGCCTCATTCTCTGCTATGACATGCAGACTGATTCTCTGCTGACATGAAGCCAGATTGTCTGTTACGGGACCTCTCTCCTCTGCCTGTGTGCTAGGCCTAAATATATGCCAATGGACTGTTGCAGTGGTGGCTGACGTGAAGCCTCATTCTCTGCTATGACATGCAGACTGATTCTCTGCTGACATGAAGCCAGATCGTCTGTTACGGGACCTCTCTGCTCTGCCTGTGTGCTAGGCCTAAATATATGCCAATGGACTGTTGCAGTGGTGGGTGACGTGAAGCCTCATTCTCTGCTATGACATGCAGACTGATTCTCTGCTGACATGAAGCCAGATTGTCTGTTACGGGACCTCTCTCCTCTGCCTGTGTGCTAGGCCTAAATATATGCCAATGGACTGTTGCAGTGGTGGCTGACGTGAAGCCTCATTCTCTGCTATGACATGCAGACTGATTCTCTGCTGACATGAAGCCAGATCGTCTGTTACGGGACCTCTCTGCTCTGCCTGTGTGCTAGGCCTAAATATATGCCAATGGACTGTTGCAGTGGTGGGTGACGTGAAGCCTCATTCTCTGCTATGACATGCAGACTGATTCTCTGCTGTCATGAAGCCAGATTGTCTGTTACGGGACCTCTCTGCTCTGCCTGTGTGCTAGGCCTAAATATATGCCAATGGACTGTTGCAGTGGTGGGTGACGTGAAGCCTCATTCTCTGCTATGACATGCAGACTGATTCTCTGCTGACATGAAGCCAGATTGTCTGTTACGGGACCTCTCTCCTCTGCCTGGGTGCTAGGCCTAAATATATGCCAATGGACTGTTGCAGTGGTGGCTGACGTGAAGCCTCATTCTCTGCTATGACATGCAGACTAATTCTCTGCTGACATGAAGCCAGATTGTCTGTTACGGGACCTCTCTCCTCTGCCTGGGTGCTGGGCCTAAATTTATGACAATGGACTGTTGCAGTGGTGGCTGACGTGAAGCCTGATTCTCTGCTATGACATGCAGACTGATTCTCTGCTGACATGAAGCCAGATCCTCTGTTACGGGACCTCTCTCCTCTGCCTGTGTGTGTGCTGGGCCTAAATATATGCCAATGGACTGTTGCAGTGGTGGCTGACGTGAAGCCTCATTCTCTGCTATGACATGCAGACTGATTCTCTGCTGACATGAAGCCAGATTCTCTGTTACGGGACCTCTCTCCTCTGCCTGTGTGTGTGCTGGGCCTAAATATATGCCAATGGACTGTTGCAGTGGTGGCTGACGTGAAGCCTCATTCTCTGCTATGACATGCAGACTAATTCTCTGCTGACATGAAGACAGATTCTCTGTTACGGGACTTCCCTCCTCTGCCTGGGTGCTGGGCCTAAATATATGCCAATGGACTGTTGCAGTGGTGGCTGACGTGAAGCCTCATTCTCTGCTATGACATGCAGACTAATTCTCTGCTGACATGAAGACAGATTCTCTGTTACGGGACCTCTCTCCTCTGCCTGGGTGCCGGGGCCTAAATATCTGAGAATGGACTGTTCCAGTGGTGGGTGACGGGAAGCCAGATTCTCTGCTATGGAACCTCTCTCCAATTGATTTTGGTTAATTTTTATTTATTTAATTTTTATTTTAATTCATTTCCCTATCCACATTTGTTTGCAGGGGATTTACCTACATGTTGCTGCCTTTTGCAGCCCTCTAGCTCTTTCCTGGGCTGTTTTACAGCCTTTTTAGTGCCGAAAAGTTCGGGTCCCCATTGACTTCAATGGGGTTCGGGTTCGGGACGAAGTTCGGATCGGGTTCGGATCCCGAACCCGAACATTTCCGGGATGTTCGGCCGAACTTCTCGAACCCGAACATCCAGGTGTTCGCTCAACTCTAGTTGGTACTAGTTTAGGGTACATATGATTTATAGTTGCTCTATATTATACTTTTTGTGAGGCAAGATAACAAGAAATAGCTGTTTTGGCACCATTTTATTTTTGTTATTTACAACATTCATCTGACAGGTTAGATCATGTGGTATTTTTATAGACCAGGTTGTCACGTCATGTTTTAGTGTCTCCATAGTCTGAGAGCCAGAGTTTTTTCAGTTTTTGGGCGATTATCTTGGGTAGGAAATAATTTTTGCAGGATGAGATGACGGTTTAATTGGCACTATTTTGGGGGTGCATATGACTTTTTGATCGCTTGCTATTACACTTTTTGTTATGTTAGGTGAAAAAAAATGGCTTTTTTTTTACACCATTTTTTTGTTTGTTATATATGGGATTCACCTAAGGGATTAGGTAATGTCATATTTTTATAGAGCAGGTTAGTACGGATGCAGCGATACCTAATATGTATACTTTTTTATGTAAGTTTTACACAATGATTTCATTTTTGAAACAAAAAAAATCATGTTTTAGTGTTTGCATAGTCTGAGAGCCATATCTGTAAAGAATAAATCAAGCTGTAGATTTCTTGAAAACATTTTACTCATTCTTCCAACGAGCTTTCTCAATTCTGAGAGCCATAGTTTTTTCAGTTTTTGGGCGATTATCTTGGGTAGGGTATGATTTTTGCGGGATGAGATGATGGTTTGATTGGCACTATTCTGGGTGCGTATGACATTTTGATCGCTCGAATTACACATTTTGTGATGTAAGGTGACAAAAAATTGCTTTTTTTACACCGTTTTTTATTTTTATTTTGTACGGTATTCACCTAAGGGGTTAGGTCATATGATATTTTTATAGAGCATACCTAATATGTATACTTTTTATTTATTTATGTTTTACACAATATGCATACTTTTTTTTATTTATGTAAGTTTTACACAATAATTTCATTTTTGAAACAAAAAAAATCATGTTTTAGTGTTTCCATAGTCTGAGAGCCATATCTGTTAAGAATAAATCAAGGCAAATAGACCTACTGTTTGATGGTTTGATTGGCACTATTTTGGTGTGCGTATGACTTTTTGATCGCTTGCTATTACACTTTTTGTGATGTAAGGTGACAAAAAATGGCTTTTTTTTACACCATTTTTTATTTTTATTTTGTATGATATTCACCTAAGGGGTTAGGTCATATGATATTTTTATAGAGCAGGTTATTTTTATAGAGCAGGTGATATTTTTATAGAGCAGGTTATTACAGATGCGGCGATACCTAATATGTATACTTTATTTTTATTTATGTAAGTTTTACACAATATGTATACTTTTGTTAGTCTGAGAGCCATATCTGTAAAGAATAAATCAAGGCAAATAGACCTACTGTAGATTTCTTGAAAACGTTTTACTCATTCTTCCAACGAGCTTTCTCAATTCTGAGAGCCATAGTTTTTTCAGTTTTTGGGCGATTATCTTGGGTAGGGTATGATTTTTGCGGGATGAGATGATGGTTTGATTGGCACTATTTTGGGTGCGTATGACATTTTGATCGCTTGCTATTACACATTTTGTGATGTAAGGTGACAAAAAAATGGCATTTTTTACACCGTTTTTTATTTTTATTTTGTACGGTATTCACCTAAGGGGTTAGGTCATATGATATTTTTATAGAGCAGGTTATTTTTATAGAGCAGGTTTATTACGGACGAGGCGATACCTTTATTTTTTACGGTGTTCACCTGAGGGGTTAGGTAATGTGATATTTGTATAGAGCAGGTTATTACGGACGCGGCGATACCTAATATGTATACTTTTTTTTATTTATAGAAGTTTTACACAACAGCTTTTTTAAAACAAAAAAAAAATGATGTTTTAGTGTCTCCATATTCTGAGCCATAGTTTTTTTTATTTTTTGGGCAATAGTCTTAGGTAGGGGCTCATTTTTTGTGGGATGAGGTTATGGTTAGAATGGTACTATTTTGGTGGGCATATACCTTTTTGATCGCTTGCTGTTGTACTTTTTGTGATGTAAGGTGACAAAAAAATGGTTTAAATTTGCACTTTTTTTTTTTTTTTCGGTGTTCATCTGAGGGCTTAGGTCATGCGATATGTTTATAGAGCCGGTTGATACGGACGCGGCGATACCTAATATGTTTTTACTTTATTTGGGGAAAATGACGTTTTTGTTTATTTTTACTTGAAACTTAATTTTTTTTGGGGGGGGGGCTTTTTTAATCTTTTTTTTCACGTAATTTTTTGTCCCACTTTGGGACTTCAACTTTTGGGGGTCTAATCCTCCATACTTCTGTATTGGAATGCATTACCTGTATGAGTAATACAGCGTGTATTACTCATAGAGCTTCCTGCCTGTGAGATCCAGGGGGCTGGATCTCACAGGCTCGTCACCGGGAGGCAGCACCGATGCCTAAGGAAGGCATCACGCTGCCTTCTATGCCATCAGGTCCCCCCTACAGCCGCATGAGGACCCAATGGCACCGCCGCCCGCCGCAACATGTAAAAGTAGCAAACCGCAGGTCTGAATTGACCTGCGGTTTGTGGCGATCGCCAACACGGGGGGGTCACGGGACCCCCCCACGCATTGACCCAAGGTTCCTGCTAAATGATTTTAGCAGGCACCTTGTTACGATCACCGCCCGCCGCACGGCGGTGTTTGGAAATACACAGGACATACAGGTACGCCCTGTGACTTAACCCCTTAGGGACGCATGACGTACCGGAACGGCATGTTTCCTGAGTCCTTAAGGACCCATGACGTACCGGTACGTCATGAGTTTAAAATAAGATTGCGGCGCCCCGGGGGTTAATCCGAACGGGATGCCGGCTAAAATGATTCAGCCGGCATCCTGTCACAACACTGGGGGGGTCATGTGACCCCCCCGTATCGGCGATCGCAGCAAACCGCAGGTCAATTCAGACCTGCGGTTTGCTGCGCTTTTAGCCGATTCCCGCGGGGATCAAACTTTAAAATGCCCGAAATAAAGTATTATTAAACCCCCTGCACCCCTGAATGATATTATGTGGGCGGGTGGTGCAGGGGGGGTGTCGCATGCGGTGCGGGATCCCCCGCCCGCCTCCCCTTGAATAATCGTTGGCGTCTAGTGGGTATACCAGGGTGTCAGCACATTGCTGACACCCTGGTATAAACGGCTGACATCGGTGATGCGATGTCAGCCGTTTAACCCTTAAGAAAAGGTTAACAGCTCAGGGAGCTCCCTCCCTCTCCCATCAGGGGGGCTGCTGTGCCTTTGCAGCCCCCCGATGGGAGAGGGAGAGAGCCCCCAGACAGCCCCCCGAGAGCCCCGTCCTTACCCTTCCCCATCTGCGCAGTTGTGGCTACAACTGAGCAGACGGGGAAGGTTCCCATGGCAACAGGACGCCTTCTCAGGCATCCTGCTGTCCAGGATGCTGAACAGATCTATGCTAAAGGCATAGATCTGTTCAGACAAAGTGTAAGTAAAATACAGTACAGTACCCTATATGGTGTACTGTACTGTATTATACAGACATCAGACCCACTGGATCTTCAAGAACCAAGTGGGTCTGAGTAAAAAAAATGTAAAAAAAGTGAAAAAAGTTAAGCTAAAAAAAACACATTTATCACTGAATAAAAATAGTAAAATACACTACACATACTAGGTATCGCCGCGTCCATAACGACCTGATCTATAAAACAGTCATGTTACTTTCCCCGCACGTTGAACTCCATAAAAATAAAAAAATAAAAACTATGAGAAAATTTTGATTTTGCCCACCTTACTTCCCAAAAAAGGTAATAAAAGTGATCAAAAAAGTCACATGTACGCCAAAATAGTACCAATCAAACCGTCATCTGATCCTACAAAAATCATACCCTACCCAAGAAAATCGCCCAAAAACTGAAAAAACTATGGCTCTTAGACTATGGAAACACTAAAACATGATTTTTTTTGTTTCAAAAATGAAATCATTGTGTAAAACTTAAATAAATAAATAAAAAAGTATACATATTAGGTATCGACGCGTCCATATCGACCGGCTCTATAAAAATATCACATGACCTAACCCCTCAGATGACCACCGTAAAAAAATAAAAATAAAAACGGTGTAAAAAAAGCAATGTTTTGTCATCTTACGTCACAAAAAGTGTAATAGCAAGCGATCAAAAAGCATATGCACCCCAAAATAGTGCCAAACAAACCGTCATCTCATCCCGAAAAAAATGAGACCCTACTTAAGATAATCACCCAAAAACTGAAAAAAACAATGGCTTTTAGACTATGGAGACACTAAAACATTTTTTTTGTTTTAAAAATGGAATCATTGTGTAAAACTTACATAAATAAAAAAAAGTGCCAAAAAAGCTATTTCTTGTTACCTTGCCGCATAAAAAGTGTAATATAGAGCAACCAAAAATCATATGTACCCTAAACTAGTACCAAAAAAACTGCCACCCTATCCCGTAGTTTCTAAAATGGGGTCACTTTTTTGGAGTTTCTACTCTAGAGGTGCATCAGGGGGGCTTCAAATGGGACATGGTGTCAAAAAAACCAGTCCAGCAAAATCTGCCTTCCAAAAACCGTATGGCATTCCTTTCCTTCTGCGCCCTGCCGTGTGTCCATACAGCAGTTTACGACCACATATGGGGTGTTTCAGTAAACTACAGAATCAGGGCCATAAATAATGAGTTTTGTTTGGCTGTTAACCCTTGCTTTGTAACTGGAAAAAAAAATACTAAAATGGAAAATCTGCCAAAAAAGTGAAATTTTTAAATTGTATCTCTATTTTCCATTAAATCTTGTGCAACACCTAAAGGGTTAACAAAGTTTGTAAAGTCAGTTTTGAATACCTTGAGGGGTGTAGTTTCTTAGATGGGGTCACTTTTATGGAGTTTCTACTCTAGGGATGCATCAGGGGGGCTTCAAATGGGACATGGTGTCAAAAAACCAGTCCAGCAAAATCTGGCTTCCAAAAACCATACGGCGCACCTTTCCCTCTATGCCCCGCTGTGTGGCCGTACAGTAGTTTACGGCCACATATAGGGTGTTTCTGTAAACGGCAGAGTCGGGGCAATAAAGATACAGTCTTGTTTGGCTGTTAACCCTTGCTTTGTTAGTGGAAAAAATGGGTTAAAATGGAAAATTAGGCAAAAAAATGAAATTCTCAAATTTCATCCCCATTTGCCAATAACTCTTGTGCAACACCTAAAGGGTTAACAAAGTTTGTAAAATCAGTTTTGAATACCTTGAGGGGTGAAGTTTATAGAATGGGGTCATTTTTGGGCGGTTTCTATCATGTAAGCCTCACAAAGTGACTTCAGACCTGTAGTGGTCCCTAAAAATTGGGTTTTTGTAAATTTCTGAAAAATGTCAAGATTTGCTTCTAAACTTCTAAGCCTAACATCCCCAAAAAATAAAATATAATTCCCAAAATAATTCAAACATATGGGGAATGTAAAGTCATCACAATTTTTGGGGGTAGTACTATGTATTACAGAAGTAGAAAAACTGAAACTTTGAAATTTGCTAATTTTTCCAAATATTTGGTAAATTAGGTATTTTTTTATGCAAAAAAAAATATTTTTTTTTACTTCATTTTACCAGTGTCATGAAGTACAATATGTGACGAAAAAACAATCTCAGAATGGCCTGGATAAGTCAAAGTATTTTAAAGTTATCAGCACTTAAAGGGACACTGGTCAGATTTGCAAAAAATGGCCAAGTCCTTAAGGTGAAATAGGGCTAAGTACCGGGACATCAGGGCGTACCTGTACGCCCTGTGTCCGGAACAGGTTAAAGGGGTTGTCCCATGAAGACCACTTATACCTTTTCCCCAGACTAGGAGATTAGTGTCTTATGGGTGGGGGTCCGACTTCTCCCCGTGTGAATGGAGTATGAGACACACATGATTGTTGGAGATAGCTGAGTACAAGTCTTGCCATTTCCACCATAACTCCTGATGACGCCGGTATTATGGCGAAACATGTCAGGGGACCAAAGCTGTTATGTATTTTTAATTGACACCCTCGTCGCCTAATAACAATACAGTGCAGTGCTGCAGACACACTGAAGTTGTGACACTGAAGGGCCAGATTTTACCCTGTCTGAATACTGGCTAGGGAATCGTGTGATATCCACTGTGACAGTTTGTTTGCAGCTGCACATGACAGTATAGCTGAATAAATAACTGTTGTCAGTGGGATATAGTATCACCAATGGTGTACCATTTGGGCTAGATAGCCAGCCGCAGAGCAGTTATAAGATCAGCTCAGTTAAAGTGGTTGTCCGGGATCAGAGCTGAATCGGACATATACCCTTTTTCACCCAGGCAGCCCCTCTGAGAGAAGCATTGGGGCATTTCTTGCCCTGAGCAATACAGCTATTCTGTTTATATTTTTACACTGCTAGGCATAGACTTCCGCCTAGCAGTGTTCCCGGTGATGACACCGGCACTAATGTGCAGGCTTTAGCACTGCACTAACTAAAGCCCCCCCATTAGTGCCAGTGACGTCACCAGGAGGCGGAAGCCTCTGCCTAGCAGAGACACGGTACATCACCGGATCTGCAGAAAAAGCCCTTGCCCTGCAATATAAAGAACAGGGCAAGGGAGCGCATCGGAGCATGAAATATGGCTAGGAACTTTACTAGACCGTATAGTTCATAACTGTCTCTTTTGAAGTAGAGAAAGCTTGATTTTTTGCTAATAAGACAGCAGGTCACAGACTGGCCAGGGATCAACGCACTGAGACACCCTGCAATAAACTATATAGCAGATCACTTCCAGATCATATGGGATCACACTAGCTCTATGTATTGACAATACATTGCTGCTGGTAGGCAGCAGTAACAGATTACATTATTCACTTTGTTGCCAAAATAGAAGTGGCAACAACTGTATGTAGTGACACTTGTTACCTGTATTGTATAACAAAAAGACTTACAGCTTTAACTGATCCCTCCCCTTAGTCTTTCAGCTAATGGATGTACGTACAAGCACTCAACTATCTCTTTCAGCTCCATAGAGTTGAATAGAACGGCAGCGCAGATCAGTGACTGACACTTCATTCAAACAGGGGGAAATGGGCCCCCAATCTTGTGATCAGTGGGGCCCCATTGGTCAGACCCCCCCCCCCCCCCCCAGTCAGACACTTATCTCCTATCCTGTGGATAGCGGATACATTGTTTTCATGGCACAACCCCTTTAAAACTTCATAGTCATTCATTTTTTAACTTCTTCAACCCCAAAACCAATATTAGTTATGACCCAAACGGTGGGTAAATAAAAGAAAAAGCCACATACCTTTCCATTGCCATTCTAGTTCCAGTACCAAGGCTTCCGTTCTCATTCCTTCCGTTCTCAGGTGGAATGAAATGTACACTGCTGCAGCTACTCACTGTCCTCAGAGATGTAGTGTCCCCAAGTGGCACGTGACCACAGTGAATAACTGCATCAGCGCATATGACCACGGATGAGGCATCATACTTCTGGTCAACTGGGGACTAGATGTAGTGGAGACGAGAACCTCAGCACAAAGGGGTAGTGAATAGGCAAGTGGCTTTTTTGTTTCGTTTACAGCTTTCAGGGCCATAACTAAAATTTAAAGGTTACTAATAAAAATAGTCAGTACATGTTACATAGTTACATTTTACATCATCTTCAGAGCTCCTGAACTGGTATGCTTCAGCAAAAACATCAGCACAAAAGATTAAATACTTTCACGAATAATCCCGCACTTTTGTCAGACTATTAATTGTTATGTAGGCCTGAAAAAAGAAATAAAGACAATGAATGCTCCTTGCAGTCCTTAGAGCAAATGCTAGCAATGCAGGGCTTTTTATTGTATTTCTATAAAGATCTAATGAGCTCCATGAGAGAAGTAGAACCTTTTGGATTTTCACACTGTGTTCAAGACCTCTAGACATCATTGGGTCAAACCTAAAGAAAGGGTAATGGACCATGAGGTCTTGCTTAATAGACCCAGCATGAACACACTAGCAGGAATGTCACACAAAGCAAAGTTTAGAGCAACAATGAATGAATCTTTTGTCATTCTTAAATAGTTTACAAAGACTGTAACAATCTAGTAGTGCTATATCAATGTCACCATAGTAAACCACAGGAAATGTTTTGACGATGCAATGCTGCTGTCATTTTTTCTGTGCATTAGCTCCAGTTCTACATGTACTGTATACACATATAGTTTTACAACAAAGGTTGAGAATATACTCTGAGTGGGCAAATAATTGAATGAGCTTGTATGGGGAAACATTAGTCACTGACTAAAACTGTAAAATAGAAAACCTGGTAAACCGCACTTAAAAGGATTTAAACAGGATGGTCTCCATTTTTTGTTAAAAAGTTCGAGGGAGCACCAGAAATTACTTAAAGGTTATATATACCTTCAGGGAAAACTTTTTCATGATTGCATTTTACCCATTTTGGGCTAAAAATCATTACTAAAAGGTCATAAACACTTATTTAAGCTGCATTCGTATCAGTAACATAAGAATTGAGCTATAATGAGTGCTTAGACGGTTAGAGATCAGAGATAAGAAGCCCATCAGCTGAGCTGTCTGACAGAACAGAGTGAAAATTCAGAGCATGCTACTAGAGAATCTCAGTGCTGCATAGAGACAGGGGTTCAAACTTTCCAATAAAGACCAACCAAAAATATATTTTTAGCTTAAAATGAGTACAATGCAATAATTAAAAAAATGCTCCCAAAGATTTACATACCATAGCCTTTAAACAGTCGTCCAGGCAAAAAAAAGCCTCATAATTTTGTAAAAAAAATACATATGTGTCACTACCAGAGCTTTGAGACGTTCTCACAGCTCTGTTTCTCCACCCCTGTGATGATGTCACTTAGAGTTTGGAGGAATTCTCACTGCTCTGTTTCTCCACCCCTGTGATGATGACACGTAGAGCTTGGAGGAGTTCTCACTGCGATGTTTCTCCACCCCTGTGAGAAGGTCTTTGCTCCCAGCTGTTCCTCCTGCATTTGATTTCCCTGCCTTTAAATCACCCCTCCTCCTATTGTAGGGCGTGGATTATATTTCTCATTTCAGTTGTAGCTCTTGCCTGAGTATCTTCACTTGTAAGCTATCAGTTCACTGGACCTGTGTTCTGCTGCAGCAAGCACTCCGGATATTGCCAGCTGTCCTTGGATCTGTCTTCTCTGCGGCTGCAGCTCCTTCAGCTAAGTGTGCAGACATTGTTGTGTACCTGGTTATTTTCTGACTGGATCTGAGGTGGCCACGGTTCCCTCCATATACTGAGCAGGGAACCGGTGGCCGTGCCCCTTCCACTATTGTAGGGGTTACAGTGGTCATCAGTCTTATGTACGCGGGCATGCCTCGTTCCACCATTTGGAATCGGGCATGTGCTTTAGCAGCGAAGGGAGAGCTTTGAGGGTCTGACAGGGGTCACCCTTTATCTTCCCTAGTTTGGGTCCGGTCAGTAGCTCTTTGTTCTGTGTATACTCTTGTTGCTCACAAACAGCCGTGACATTATAATCCACCAAAACCGTCCTTTTTGACATGGATCCGCTTTCTGGCCTGGTTGACCGCATGCAGGGTCTTTCTTTGGAAGTAGCGGATCTCCGTCAATCTATGACTCAGCTTCAAGCATTAGGCTCTGCTCCGGCTCATGGAGTCTGTTGCGAACCAAAGGTCTCACTTCCGGAAACGTTCTCCGGGGGCAGTGAGAATTTTGTTCGCTTCAGAGAGGCATGCAAACTCCATTTTTGCTTGTGTCCCCACTCCTCTGGTAAGGAGGAGCAGAGGGTGAGGATTGTCATCTCCCTGCTCAGGGGTAATGCTCAGACTTGGGCTTTTTCGCTGCCATCAGGGGATCCCTCCCTTCGATCCGTGGAAAGATTTTTTGTGGCCCTGGGGCAGATATATGATGACCCGGATTGTGTTGCTCTGGCCGAATCGAACTTACGTGTTTTATGCCAGAACAAACTGTCTGCGGAGCTTTATTGTTCTGAATTTCGGAGATGGGCAGCTGATTTAGGTTGGAATGATGCTGCACTCCGGAGTCAGTTCTGTCATGGTCTCTCAGAGAGATTGAAACATGTGTTTGCTTTCCATGAGAGACCAACGTCCTTAGAGTCTGCCATGTCATTGGCGGTACGCCTTGACAGGCGTCTAAGAGAAAGAAACGAGACCTCTCTGTCCAGCCATTGTCAGTCTAGGGGCAATGGTGCGGACTCATTCAGTGTGCAGGGGCCTCATCTTGTCTCGCTCCCCTCTGAGGAGGAGCCCATGCAGCTAGGTCGACTTGCCCCTGATAAAAGAGGATTTAGTCCTAAGAATATGGTGTGTTTTTGTTGTGGGGGCATAGGTCATTTGGCAAATGTTTGTCCGTCTAGGAGATTCCTGAACTGTACTAAGAGCGATAATAAGAGAAAAACCTCAAGAGGTAAATCATCAAATTCTGCTTCATCTGCTACTTTGGGCAAAGTTGATGTAGGAATTGATGCTTTTCCTCTGACCTGCAGTTCCCGTTTTCTCCTGTTTGCCAGGGTGGCGCTAGAGAGCAAAGTCATTTCTTGTGAGATTTTTGTCGATAGTGGAGCGGCTGTCAATCTTATTGACACTCAATTTGTAGCCATGCATGGTTTTCAGGTTTGCACATTAGAAAAGGATATACCTGTTTTTGCTATTGACTCTGCTCCACTCTCGCAGAGATCTCTGAAGGGCATTGTTCACAATATCCGGCTAGCTGTAGGTGACACTCATGTGGAGGATATATCTTGTTTTGTCCTTAACGGATTGCCTTCTCCTCTAGTTTTGGGGTTACCCTGGCTCACTAGACATAACCCCACTATTGATTGGCAAGGAAGGCAAATAAATGAGTGGAGTGACTTTTGTAGAGAGAATTGTCTCACAGCGACTTTTGCAGAGGTGTCTACAAAAACTGTGCCATCATTTCTCTCTGATTTCTCGGACGTGTTTTCCAAGAGCGGTGTTCAGGAGCTACCTCCTCACCGGGAGTTTGACTGTCCCATTAACCTCATTCCCGGCGCCTAGCTGCCAAAAGCACGCCTCTACAATCTCTCACAACCGGAAAGAATCGCAATGCGAACCTATATCTCCGAGAGTCTCGATAAGGGGCATATTCGTCCCTCAAAGTCACCAAGTCACCTGTTGCCGCTGGGTTTTTTATGTTAAAAAAAAAGATGGCTCTCTGAGACCTTGCCTAGATTTTAGGGAGCTGAACCGTATCACGATTCGCGATCCCTATCCCCTTCCTCTGATCCCGGACCTCTTCAAACAAATTGTTGGGGCCAAGGTCTTTTCCAAATTGGATTTGAGAGGCGCGTACAACCTGGTCAGGGTCAGAGAGGGGGATGAATGGAAAACGGCCTTTAATACCCCTAACGGGCATTTCGAGAACCTCGTTATGCCTTTCGGCCTGATGAATGCTCCGGCCGTCTTTCAGCATTTTGTTAATAGTATTTTCTACCATTTAATGGGGAAATTTGTATTGGTGTATCTTGATGATATTTTGATTTTTTCCCCTGATGTTCAGACCCATCAGGATCATCTTTTTCAGGTTCTGCAGATTCTGCGGGAAAATAAATTGTACGCCAAGCTGGAGAAATGTCTTTTTATGGTACCGGAGATTCAATTTCTGGGTTTTCTCCTCTCTGCTTCTGGTTTTCGCATGGATCCGGAGAAGGTCCGTGCTGTGCTGGAGTGGGAGCTTCCTGAAAACCAGAAGGCATTGATGCGCTTTCTGGGTTTTGCGAACTACTACAGAAAGTTCATTTTGAATTATTCCTCTGTTGTCAAACCCCTTACTGACATGGCAAAAAAGGGGGCGGATTTATCCTCTTGGTCGGAGGAGGCGCTTGCAGCCTTTTCTAAGATTAAAGAGAGTTTTGCGTCTGCTCCCGTCTTGGTGCATCCCGATGTTTCCTTACCTTTTATTGTTGAGGTGGATGCTTCCGAGGTGGGTGTGGGTGCAGTTTTGTCCCAGGGCCCTTCTCCTGCCAAATGGCGACCCTGTGCCTTTTTCTCTAAAAAACTCTCCCCGGCAGAGAGAAACTATGATGTGGGAGATAGGGAGTTGTTGGCCATCAAGTTGGCTTTCGAGGAATGGCGCCATTGGTTGGAGGGGGCCAGGCACACTATCACCGTTTTTACCGACCATAAGAATCTGGCATACTTGGAGTCGGCCAGGCGTATGAATCCGAGACAGGCCAGATGGTCTCTCTTCTTCTCCAGATTAAATTTTGTCGTTACATTCCGCCCTGGGATCAAAAATGTGAAGGCTGATGCTCTCTCTCGCTGTTTTCCGGGAGGAGGAAACTCCGAGGACCCGGGTCCCATTTTGGCGGAGGGGGTAGTTGTTTCTGCTCTATATTCTGATTTGGAGGCCGAGGTCCAGGCTGCCCAGACTGAGGCACCTGCCCGTTGTCCTTCTGGGAAGTTGTTCATGCCTCCTAAGCTACGTCACAAACTCTTCAAGGAGCATCATGATACGGTTCTTGCTGGTCACCCCGGGAGTAGAGCCACGGTAGATCTCATTGCTCAGAGATTTTGGTGGCCGGCTCTTCGTAAGTCGGTGGATGGGTTTTGTGGCTGCTTGTGAGACGTGCGCTCGCGCTAAGGTCCCTCGTTCACGACCTTCAGGTTCCCTTCTCCCGTTACCCATACCTTCCCGTCCTTGGACACACCTGTCCATGGACTTTATCACGGATCTTCCTCGTTCCTCGGGAAAGTCGGTGATCCTGGTGGTCGTGGACCGTTTTAGCAAGATGGCTCATTTCGTTCCTTTCCCTGGTTTACCCAATGCTAAAACGTTGGCACAAGCTTTTGTCGACCATATTGTTAAATTGCACGGCGTTCCCTCTGATATTGTTTCCGATAGAGGCACGCAGTTTGTGTCCTGGTTCTGGAAGGCTTTCTGTTCCCGCCTGGGGGTTCGGCTGTCCTTCTCTTCTGCTTTTCACCCGCAGTCGAATGGTCAGACTGAGCGCCTCAATCAGAATCTGGAGACATATTTGCGCTGTTTTGTGGCAGAGAACCAGGAGGATTGGTGTTCATTTCTCCCTCTTGCTGAGTTTGCTTTGAACAACCGTCGTCAGGAATCTTCTGATAAGTCACCATTCTCTGGTGCATATGGGTTCCATCCGCAGTTTGGGACATTCTCGGGAGGGGCTCTTTCTGGTTTACCTGAGGAGGAGAGATTTTCCTCGTCTTTGTCTACCATTTGGCAAAAGATTCAGAGTAATCTTAGAAAGATGAGTGAGAAGTATAAGCGTGTGGCTGATAAGAGACGTGTGCCTGGTCCGGACCTGAATGTGGGTGATCTGGTGTGGTTGTCTACAAGAAATATTAAACTGAAGGTTCCCTCCTGGAAATTGGGTCCCAAGTTTATTGGGCCTTATAAAAATTTTGTCAGTCATCAATCCTGTTGCCTTCCGTCTTGATGTTCCACGGGTTTGGAAGATACATAATGTATTTCACAGATCTCTCTTAAAACCATATGTCCAGCCCACGGTACCCTCCTCTTTGCCTCCTCCTCCGATTTTGGTTGATGGCAATCTGGAGTTTGAGGTTTCCAGAATTGTGGACTCTCACATTGTCCGCGGTTCTCTTCAGTACCTCGTTCATTGGAAGGGTTATGGTCCTGAGGAGAGGATGTGGGTTCCGGTGTCGGACATTAAAGCCACTCGCCTCATCAGGGCATTTCATAGGGCTCATCCTGAGAAGGTGGGTCCTGGGTGTCCGGAGTCCACCCGTAGAGGGGGGGGGTACTGTCACTACCAGAGCTTTGAGACGTTCTCACAGCTCTGTTTCTCCACCCCTGTGATGATGTCACTTAGAGTTTGGAGGAATTCTCACTGCTCTGTTTCTCCACCCCTGTGATGATGTCACGTAGAGCTTGGAGGAGTTCTCACTGCGATGTTTCTCCACCCCTGTGATGAGGTCTTTACTCCCAGCTGTTCCTCCTGCATTTGATTTCCCTGCCTTTAAATCACCCCTCCTCCTATTGTAGGGCGTGGATTATATTTCTCATTTCAGTTGTAGCTCTTGCCTGAGTATCTTCACTTGTAAGCTATCAGTTCACTGGACCTGTGTTCTGCTGCAGCAAGCACTCCGGATATTGCCAGCTGTCCTTGGATCCGTCTTCTCTGCGGCTTCAGCTCCTTCAGCTAAGTGTGCAGACATTGTTGTGTACCTGGTTATTTTCTGACTGGATCTGAGGTGGCCACGGTTCCCTCCATATACTGAGCAGGGCACCGGTGGCCGTGCCCCTTCCACTATTGTAGGGGTTACAGTGGTCATCAGTCTTAGGTACGCTGGCATGCCTCGTTCCACCATTTGGATCCGGGCATGTGCTTTAGCAGCATAGGGAGAGCTTTGAGGGTCTGATAGGGGTCACCCTTTATCTTCCCTAGTTTGGGTCCGGTCAGTAGCTCTTTGTTCTGTGTATACTCTTGTTGCTCACAAACAGCCGTGACAATATGTAACTGATCCTCCCCATCTCCAGTTTCAATGCTTCCCAGTCCTCCTGTAGGCTCAATTTCCTGGTGCCTTTTAATACACAGTAAATCACTGCTCAACCAAATACTGACTGATGGACTGACAGTGGATCACCACTGTGGCTAGTGATTGGCTGAGTGGTTATTTCCTGCGTGTCAAGAGGCAATGTGATGTTAAGGCCAACAGGGAACCGCGAAAATCTAGGAACAGGAGACACTGGGTATTGGTGATGCAGTGTTTTTTTTTGTTTTTTTTTAGAGCACTCTGAGGCTTTATTAAATATTTTTATCACCTGGAAACCCCCCGTTAAGATTTATTTCTTATTAAAGGAGTTTTTCTTGACTTACTTATTGATGACTTTGGGATAAGCGATAAATATCAGATCAGTGGGGGTCTGAATTCTGGCACCCCCAACAATCAGCTGTTTTTGCAAGCTCCAGCATCAGAACCAGGCACCAAAACTACACAGCTCTGTCCATATATATATATATATATATATATAAATAATTTTTTTGATTTGGATGTGCAGTGGACAGTTTTGGATTGTCCCCATGCTACGCTGGGTCCCCCGGACACCGTTGAGGTGTCAACACATGTTGCTGCTCTCCGGAAGGGATGGTAAGGCGTGGTAAACCCCAATGGGAAATAAGTTCAGAGAGTCAGGGTCTGCAGTAAACCAGTGTGCTTCTTTACTGGAGGAATTCAGGTGCAGAACAATATAGTTGAGGCATAGGGCTGGCTTCTCCAATCTCCGCCCTGGCAGAAGAAGGGTTTAATCATGAGGAAAGGCCTGAGCTAGGTGTCCCCCTCTCTCTCTCGCTCTCAGAAGGCTGGTACCCTGGCCAAATTCTCGAGATCCACGGACTGTAGCTCAGTAGTCCGGGTGGCTCCTTGGTCATAGGGTTGGTGATCCATGGTCTGATGCTCTGTGTCACATATCAGCGTCTTCTGGCATGAGTCTCCCCCTCCAAGCACTGATCCCTAACTGCAGAACACCAAGGGCTCTGACTGCTCTCCTTAAACACCAAGGGCTCTGACTGCTCTCCTTAAATACCATTTTTAGCTAGACTGGAACCTTCTAGTTGGAGGGGTGGAGTGGAAAAACTCAGCACAAACAATTACAAAGTTATCACTCCTATCTGTCATAGACTTACATTAGAGCATTAGTGATACTCGATGGCAATGACACGGCAGTTTTTCCAGACAAAAAATAACTTTCCAGACACAAAAATATAGCTAAACCATACATTCAAAAGGTCAGTCTGTCTGGTTTTGGTGGTAAACAACATCTAGCCTTTTCCCTCCAAAACATGCTCTTCCCTATGGCAGCTTCTCATTCAAAGTCCCAACAGTTTCTCAGTAATCATTAACTCTTTCCACAGAGCCTTGCAAATGCAGTGCAAATGAACATGATATATATCACAACATACATATAAAATGTAGTTAAACAGCATTAAACAGTGCAATTAACCATTTCAAGTAAAATAAAGTTAGACGTTTATACGTTTGCTTAGGGGAAATAGGGGCAAATGTCCGCAAATGTCCAAACATCAATTTACCCCTGCTCCATGGCACTACAGATTCCTAACTGAATTTCACAAAGAAATTTGATTCAGGACGAGTAACTTTGTCACAAAGCGCATTCCTTTATATGTGGCGGGAGCAATGATGGAGAACGGCAATCAAACCCCTCAAATGCCACGTTCATTGCTGATCACAGCATTTGAGGCTACAATTTAGGCCTTTCAGGGGTTAATCAGGGTAAAAAAAAAATACTCACCTTATCCATTTGCTCGCGTAGAGGCCGTCGCATGCAGCTTGATTGAAGACACCCCGCAAAGTCTTGCACGATAATGTGATCATGTCATCATGTCATCATGCTGGCAAGCATGGTGACGTCATCACTGATGACATCACCGCAACCGGCTAGAGTGTCGGCATGGTGGCGTCATACGTAGCAATCAAGATGGTCGCAATGACCACTTTGCAAGCAAATGGGAGGGGAGGGGAGTATGTTTTTGTTTAATTTTACCACCATTTCAGGAAAAATAGATTGGTTATCACAAAACGCGAGGAAATTCAGCTTTGTGGCGAATTAAAGTTTTCCTGAAAGTCAATTTGTTTGGCTCCGATTCACTGAACAATTACAATTATAAACTACAACTTGTTAAGCAAAAAAACAAGCCCGCAATGGCTACATTGATGGAAAAATAAAAAAATATAGCTCTTGATATGCAGTTACATCAGTCAGCATGATAATGTATTAGGATCCTGATGAAACTAAGTGTGGAAACGCGTCGAGCCTGCACACTGAATGCTTGTTGCTCTTGTGCCTCAGCGCTGTGCGATTGGACACGGTGTTAGGCTGGGTCTGAGTCCATTACATGATCTGAACACTGTCAGTAGTGATATATACCAACCCTCTGGCAGTAGTCAATCCGCATTAAGCTAGGGAGATCTGGTGTATTCCAGTGGTTCATAAGCCAAGGGTGTGAAGTAGGTGGATGTAACTATATCTCACCTAGTTGTTACTCGGCATTACATCAGCTAGGCACTACACGGACCCCCATTGTACACCATTTACGTGTTGTTACTATACACCTGGTGTCTTAGCCTTGCGATGTGACGTTAAATGCTAGAGGTAGCACTTTTACTTGCTCGTTACACACACCATATATACCCTGTTCTTACTTATCAGGGTGCTGGGTGTTGAGAGTATTTTGTATTTTTATATAAGGCCTGTTGATTGGGTGCCCCCCTTTTAACTTATACTTTAATAAAGATTTAGTTTGTTTATTTTTTTGCGTCTAAGGCTACTTTCACACTCGCGTTTGGTGCGGATCCGTAATGGATCTGCACAGATGGATCCGCACCGATAATAAAACCGCATGCATCCGTTCAGAACGGATCTGTTTGTATTACCTTTAACATTGCCAAAACAGATCTGTCTTGAACAACACTGAAAGTCAATGGGGGCAGATAGGTTTTCTATTGTGCCATATTGTGTCAGTAAAAACTGATCCGTCCTGACACACAATGTAAGTCAATGGGGACGGATCAGTTTGCCTCCGCATCGTCAGGCAGACACCAAAACGATGCAAGCAGCATTTTGATGTCCGCCTCCAGAGCGGAATGGAGGTGGAACGGAGGCAAACTGATGCATTCTGAGCGGATCCTTATCTATTCACAATGCATTAGGGCAAAACTGATCCGTTTTGGACCACCTGTGAGAGCCCTGAAACGGATCTTACAAACGGAAATCAAAATGCCAGTGTGAAAGTAGCCTAAGGAGTTAACCATTCTATAGATCGTTAACTTGGAACTACCTTTGCTGTTCTCTCTTGTTTTGCATGGCATTTTCTATGTTTCCATTTTTAAAGGTCTGTTATGGTTTCATCATTTATTGTACAATGAAATACAAAAGCTGAATATACTTTGTGTATCAATGCCTGGTGGTTTCTCTCTTTACAGTCATTCATTTGGGACATTTATTGTTAGATCCAGTGGACGAGTCTGTCCTGAACACCTGTCTGGCTGTTTAACAAATTGAGCATGTCAAACTTAGTTATTAAAAACTTCATATATCACAACGTTCAACTGCAACCCAAGAGCCACGACATTAGGAGACGGCACACTGCTGTCCTATCTTTAGAACAATTATGATAGAATCCTATGCTAAATATATTCTGTTCTATGTAAATGTGATTTTCTTCCTGCAACTTTCCTAAAGGTTACCTATATATCTTAACAAATTGGCTACTCATGTATATACCTTTAGGACTTTCACCCTTGTTCTGCTCTAATTTAGAAGCTGATTGGTCAGGTACCCCAATGCAGGTCCAGTATGCACACCAATTCAGACAAAAAAAGACACTAAAGAATGTGCCATCAGAAAATGATCTATTGTTTAAATAAAGTCTTTATGTTAAACATGTTTTAAATAGAGATGGCCTTGCAGTTCGCCCGGTGGTCGTTTCGCAGCGAAATTAGCACGTTCGCAATTTGCCAAACATGCAAACATATGGCGATGTCCGCCGGCGCCATATTCTTTTGTATTGCACCGAACTTTGACCCATGACACATCTATCAGGTGGAACAGGAGAGCCAATTGAGATGTTTCAGCACATGGACACACCCCCACCCTATAACAGAACCCAATCTGGTAGCCATTTTGCATTCTGTGTTTTGCCAGTGTAGGGAGTGGTTGCTTTGTAGAGCAGGGACAGGCTGTACAGAGGGACAAATGCTATTGGAACAACTAATTGCATAGGGTGCGATATACCTGTTGCCCCCCCAAAAACTGATTGAGGGGTGTAATATACCTTCTTCCACAAAATACTGATTAAGGGTATTGATATAACTGCTTCCACCAAATATTGATTGAGGCCTGCGATATACCTGCTTCCCCAAAATACTGATTAAGGGATTTGATATACCTGCTTCCACAAAATAATGACTGAGGGCTGCGATATACCTGCTTCCACAAAATACTGATTAAGGGGTTTGCTATACCTGCTTCCACAAAATATTGATTGAGGCCTGCAATATACCTGCTTCCACAAAATGCTGATTAAGGGGTTCGATATACCTGTTTCCACCAAATATTGATTGAGGCCTGCGATATACCTGAAAATATACCCGAAAATGTAAATGACAAAGTAGTGAAATGATCTAAACTAAAACACGTACAAAAAAATAATAATTGATTTATGAGGTGGAGTTCCATATGGAGTAGGAGTTTGAGGAGGCGGTGGACGTAGCAGAGTAGGTGGAAGCGGCGGTGGAGGAGGACGAGACAGCCAACACAGGTTTTTGGTTTTAATTTAATTTTGTAAAATTAAGGTACACTCCAAAAGAGTGTGAAATATCCAAAATACAAATATGAGCAATTGCGCTGCAGTATAACAATGGCTGCTTAGTGCCGGTATACATGTCTATTCTGCACAAGGTAAGAAAAAAGTCCTAAGGGATCTATGCCTGGTTCATTTTAATGAACGTGAGCTTGTCCACATTGGCTGTGGACAGGCAGCTGCGCTTGTCTGTGATGACGCCCCCTGCCATGCTAAACACACGTTCAGATAATACACTGGCTGCAGGGCAGGCCAGCACCTCCAAGGCGTAAAGGGCAAGCTCAGGCCATGTGCCCAATTAGGAAACCCAGAAGTTGAAGGGGGAAGACCCGTCATTCAGTACATGTAGGTGTGTGCACACATACTGCTCCACCATGTTGGTGAAATTCTGCCTCCTGCTAAGACGTTCCATATCAGCTGGTGGTGCTGGTTGTTGTGGCGTGCTGACAAAGCTTTTCCACATTTCGGCCATGCTAACCTGCCTTCTGAGGTGCTGGCGGTTCCCCAGCTGCGTTGGCGACCTCTTCCTCGTCCTCTGCTTTCCCCTTGTGCTTCCACTGTGCCCCTGCTGTCAGGTGGGAATGCCACCAGCAGTGCGTCTACCAGCGTGCGCTTGTACTCGCACATCTTACGATCACGCTCCAGTGACGGAATTAAGGACGGTACATTGTCCTTGTAACGGGGATCCAGCAGTGTGGCCACCCAGTAATCAGCACAAGTTAGAATGTGGGCAACTTGGCGGTTGTTGCGGAGACACTGAAGCATGTAATCGCTCATGTATGCCAGGCTGCCCAGAGGCAAACGAAAAGCTGTCCTCTGTGGGAGGTGTATCGTTTGTGTCCTCTGTATCCCCCCATCCACGCACCAGTGATGGCCATGAGCTGGTCTGGGTGCCACCCTGCTGTGAACATGGTTCCTCCTCCTCCATCTCCTCCTCCTCATCCTCCACCTCCTCATCCTCCAGAACTGTGCCCTGGCTGGACAATTGTGTACCTTGCGTTTGTGGGTGCAGGAACCCACCCTCGGAGCCACTTGGGAATGACTGGCCGGAAACCCTACAAAATGATCCCTCTTCCTCCTCCTCCTCCTCCTGTGCCACATCCTCTTTCATCATCGCCAGGAGCGTTTTTTCAAGGAGGCATAGAAGTGGGATAGTAACGCTGAGAATGGCGTTATCGGCACTGGCCATGTTGGTGGAGTACTCGAAACAGCGCAACAAGGAACACAGTTCTCGCATGGAGGCCCAGTCATTGGTGGTGAATGTGGTGCTGTTCTGCCGAACGACTCACCTGTGTGTGCTGCAGCTAAAACTCCACTATGGCCTGCTGCTGCTTGCACAGTCTGGCCAACATGTGCAAGGTGGAGTTCCACCTTGTGGGCACGTCGCATATGAGGCGGTGAGCGGGAAGGCCGAAGTTATGCTGCAGTGCTGACAGGCGAGCAGCAGCAGCAGGGTAAGAACGCCGAAAGCGCGCACAGATGGTCCGCACTTTATGCAGCAGCTCTGACATGTCGGGGTAATTTTTAAGGAATCTCTGCACCACCAAATTCAGCACATGCGCCAGGCAAGGGATGTTCATCAAATTGGCTAGTCCCAGAGCTGCTACGAGATTTTGCCCATTATCACACACCACTAGGCTGGGCTTGAGGCTGACTGGGACAAACCACTCATCGGTCTGTTGTTCAAGGCCTGTCCACAGCTCCTGCGCGGTGTGGGGTTTGTCCCCCAAACAGATACGTTTTAAAACTGCTGTCGTTTACCCCTGGCTGTGCTGAAGTTGGTGGTGAAGGTGTTCCGCTGACCGGATGAGGAGCTGGTAGAGGATGAGAATGCAGAGTAGGAGGAGATAGCAACAGGAGGCAAACTGAAGTGCCCTGCAATCCTCGGTGGTGGAAGGACATGCGCCAAACTGCTATCCGCCTCAGGCCCAGCCGCCACTGCATTTACCCAGTGTGCTGTTATGGAGATATAACGGCCCTGACCGTGCTTACTGGTCCATGTATCCATAGTCAGGTGCACTTTTCCACAGATGGCGTTGCGCAGTGCACACCTGATTTTGTCCCCTACTTGGTTGTGAAGGGAAGGGATGGCTCGCCTTGAAAAGTAGTGGCGGCTGGGCACGACATACTGTGGGATAGCCACCGCCATAAGGCCTTTAAAACTCGCCGTCTCCACCAGATGGAATGACAGCATTTCAAAGGCAAGTAATTTAGAAATGCTGGCATTCAGGGCTAGTGATCGTGGGTGGGTAGGGGGGTACTTCCTCTTCCTCTCCAGCGTTTGGGATATGAAGAGCTGAACGCTTCCGTGGGACATTGTGGAGATGCTTGGTGACCCAGGTGTTGGTGTTGCTGGCAGATCCTCTGTTTGCGGGGTGGCAGGTGGCACTGTCACTCCAGAGGTGGATGAAGAGGCCGCGACTGCAGCAGAAGAGGAAGCAGGAGGAGCCAGAGACCTTTCTTGGTTTTTGAGGTGTCTACTCCACTGCAGCTCGTGCTTTGCACTTAAATGCCTGGTCATGCAGGTTGTGCTCAGGTTGAGAACGTTTATGCCTCGCTTCAGGCTCTGATTGCACGGCGTGCAAACCACTCGTCTCTTGTCGTCAGCACATTGTCTGAAGAACTGACATGCCAGTGAACTCCTTGGAGCTGGCTTTGGTGTGCTCGGTCCCTTGCTGCGGTGGGCAGTAGGAGGCGTACTGTCTAGAGGACGGCCGATCCGCTTTTGCACCCTGCTCCCTCTTCTGCTGTGCTGGTGGCTCTGTGCTTCCATATCATGACCGGTGTGCCGATCACATACGTGACGCAAAGGGAGGGAAATGGGAAGGCCCTGTCCAAGGGAGAGGGAAAGGTGGTGACCCCTAACTCACCTTGAGGCTGGCACCTGACTGCCCTGACGTCCCTAGATGGGTTCCTCACCCGTACGCCGATCACGTGCCTAAACCCTGGCTTTCCCTGAGAACCCCAGAAGACCCCCCCTCTTTGAAAGTACAGAATTGGGGATGAAAACCATATGCACCAAGAAATGGTGACTTGCCAGTGGATTCCTGACGACGATTATTTATAGCAAACTCAGCTAACGGTAAATATGATGACCACACCTCTTGGTTTTCAGACACAAAACACCTTAGCTATGTCTCAAGGTTTTGGTTGGTACGCTCAGTCTGCCCATTCGACAGAGGATGGAAAGCTGAGGAAAAGGACAAGTGTACCCCCAAACGGGAACAAAAAGCTTTCCAAAACTTAGAAATAAACTAGGTTCCCTGATCCGAAACAACATTGGAAGGGACCCCGTGAAGCTTCACGATTTCACTGATGAATACCTGAGCAAGAGTCTTAGCATTAGGTAGTGCGGGTAACGCAATGAAGTGTACCATTTTGCTAAACCTGTCTACTACTACCAAGATAACAGTTTTACCCGCAGACAAAGGTAAGTCAGTGATGAAATCCATTGACAGATGTGTCCATGGCCGATTGGGAATGGCAAGTGGCAATAAAGACCCTGCAGGACGTGTATGAGAGACTTTCGCGCGTACACAAGTAGCGCAAGTAGACACAAAATCCATTACATCCTGACGCAACCTTGGCCACCAAAAACGACGAGACAATAGTTCCAAGGTTGCTTTACTACCCGGGTGCCCAGCAAGTGCCGAATTATGATGTTCCTTTAATAATTTGAGACGCAGGTTTAATGGTACAAATAATTTCTCTGAGGGGCAAGAGACCGGGGCGTCCCCCTGGGCCTCTAACACCTTCCCCTCTAGAACAGAGTGTACAGCAGAGACAACCACTCCTCTTTGTAAAATGGGTACCGGATCACCCACATTACCCCCTCGAGGGAAACTACGAGATAATGCATCTGCCTTAGTATTTTTTGCCCCAGGACGATAGGTGATGAAAAAGTTAAACCTGGTAAAAAAAAATAGCGACCACCTAGCTTGTCTAGGGGTGAGACGCCTAGCTGATTCAAGGTACAGAAGATTTTTGTGGTCCATAATCATCGTAACGGGGTGGATTGCCCCCTCTAAAAAGTGACGCCATTCTTCAAATGCTAGTTTTAATAGCTAATAATTCCCTATTGCCAATATCATAGTTCTTCTCCGCTGCAGATAGTTTTTTAGAAAAGAAAGCACAAGGACGCCATTTGCCAGGAGACGGACCCTGAGACAGTACAACCCCCACTCCCACCTCTGACGCATCTACTTCAACAATAAAAGGCTGGGAGACATCAGGTTGGATTAGTACAGGTGCCGAGGTAAAACTCTCTTTTAGAGAGGAAAATGCCATTTTAGCGGCGTCAGACCATTTAGAAAAATCAGTCCCCTTCCTAGTCATGTCAGTAAGGGGTTTGACAATCACAGAATAATTTTTAATGAACTTTCTATAGAAATTTGCGAAACCCAAGAACCGTTGCAGTGCTTTAAGGTTCTCAGGAAGATCCCAATCTAAAATTGCCTGGACCTTCCTAGGATCCATACGGAAACCTGAAGCAGATAATAGATATCCCAGGAACTGTATTTCCTGAACAGCGAAGACACACTTTTCAATTTTTGCATATAATTTATTTGTCCGTAGGACCTGCAGTACCTGTCTGACATGTACCTCATGTGTTTTCAGATCAGACGAATAAATTAAAATATCATCTAGGTATATCACCACAAACCTGCCGATAAGATGACTAAAAATGTCATTAGCGAAATGTTGGAAGATAGCAGGAGCATTGGTCAGACCGAAAGGCATGACTAGATTTTAATAATGCCCCTCAGGGGTGTTAAAAGCTGTCTTCCACTCATCCCCTTCCTTGATACGAATCAGATTGTAGGCCCCCCTAAGATCAAGTTTGGAGAACCACCTAGAACCCGCAATCTGATTTTATTACAAGACCCGGAGGCTCCTATTGCTATTCTCCTTCTTTACTCTGACCAATAGCAGCAAAGAACAAATAAAAATATTGAAACATGTCATCAGCCCCTCCCCATAGTCTCTCTATAACAGGCCACACCGCCTGCAAAACCTCCTCTTTCTTTGCTGCTGACCGCAGAGATAAGTAGTGCCTTGTTACTGTTTTTTGTCATTATGACTTACTAATGCATTTATTTTGTTGGGAATTTTGTATTGGCTTGTTTTTTCCCCTTGTGGGCTATTTGGGGGTACATATAGGTATTTTTATATACTGTGCCTGTTAAATTTGTCCTTTCCCCCCTATCGTATTGGTCTCTTTTGGGCTTCCTGTTAGTGGTTCAGATCCCAGGACGGACATCTTGTGCTCACTTTTGTGCTCACTCTTTTCCTCACTGTGCCCTCTTCTGTCCCCCCTCTTAATCGGGCGGCTCTTTTTCCCGCCGCCGCTTACCTCAGTGCGGCTGCGGCTGTGCTCTCTTTTCTTCCCGGCAAGCGCGCCCGAGATCTCGCGAGATCTCGGGCACTTCCGCTGTTAGCGTCTTCTCGGCCTGGAGCTCGGCTGCCTCAGTCCTGGGTGTCCGGTTAGGTTCTTCTCTTGCAGCGATCTCTTTTTACTGGCCTGGGGCAAATCCCCATCACCAGTTCCTTCTCCCCAGATGCTCCTGTGGCTATTGCTTGATTGATTGAGCGGCCATTGGTAGCGTCTTACTGTGTGTTTGAGACTGGGGTTTTTAACCCTGTGTCTTCCTCATATCATACCTTACTAGATCGCCCCCTTTTATATTGAAATAAAGCAGCACCGTTTATAAGTACACAGTTGCACAGGTCATCATGCCTAAGAATGTGCATACGGGCCAGGGCCCTGCTGAGGAGGACGTCCCTCTGGTGGAATTAACCCCTTCGGGGGAGGATGGCCATATCCCGATCCCTGGGGATCAAACCACTGATTTTCCAGGCGTCGCTATCCAGCGCCATAGCTGCAGCCATGGGATCGATGACTTCGGTCATTTCCCAGACTATTGCTCAGGCCCTTGCTGCCCATCCGGCTACCTCTCAGGCCCCGCAGCCCGTCATGGTGTCCTCACCCACCGGGCCAGGGCCGTCTGCCTCCAGAAAAAGAATTCATAAAGGTGATGATGTTTTCCACCAATGTTGGCGCGCCTGGTCCGCGCAAGAGAGCCTGTACGCGTCGGGCAGAACGCACGCACAACTGGAAAAGTGCTAGAGCACTGCAGGAGATGGATTCCGACTCTGAGATCGGATCCGAGGAGGAGGCTTTAGATGACGCCTTTGAGGAGGCAGAGGAGGACCCGTCAGGGGTCATGGATGATAACCCCCTACCCGGGTGTAGCTCCCTAATGTCTGCTGCAGAAGGTATGCCTGCACCTTGGCGGATCCCTCTGGGAACCATTGTTCGACCCAGATTCGCTCCACCACCCCCGCTCCGCTGAGTGGTTGCCGCTGGAGCACGTCTCCAAGTATTTGGAGGCTAGAGTGTGATGTCCTCTTTCCAAAGAGGCTCGCAATAAGCTTAGTGCGGAATGCCCCAGACCCGTCATCCCTAACAGGGTATGCGAGACTCCGGCGGTCGACCCCAAAATGACGCAGTTCCTCGCCAAATCCGGGTGGAATCCGCGTAGGGGTCTGGAGTCGGCGCTAAGGTCCTGCCAGGATAGACTCCTGGACATATTTGGCCCGCTAGCTAAGCTATTTGACCTGGCGGAGACAGCTAAAGCCGAGAACAAGCAAGTTGACCCGCTGGAATTGCGCGAATCGGTACAGGGAGCCATTTGCATAGCAGGGAACGTGAATACGTCCTTAGCTATAGAGAGGTGAAAGGCCATCCCCTTCAAAATTGAGCCAAAGCTGTCAAACCTAGCTCTGACGGAGGCTGGAAAGGAGGCCCAAGGCCTTTTATTTGGAGAACCTTTCATTAAGGACCTAGGGAGGTTTGTGGGGGCTTTCACGGCCTTAGACAAGGCCCAGTCCTCCATGAAGCGAGTTTTTCACGGTAGGGTCTCTACCAGGGCCGGCAGCTTCAGGGGCCGCCTGTCCGGCCGTGCCCAGTTTCAGTCCCGTGGTTCGGGCCGAGGCTCCTTCTCCCAGAGGTCTTCCTTCCAGGAGCACAGACGAGAACAGTCTTCGTTCTTCCCTTCACGAGGAAGCTCCTGGCGTCCAAGAGGATATCGAGGAAATCCGTCTTCTAGACGTCCCTACGGTGAGTCTACCAACTCATTTCAATTCTTTAAAGGCTTGTGTAGGGGGCAGACTACGTCTTTTTTCTCCAGCTTGGTCCCGCATCACCTCAGACCGATGGGTCCTGTCCACGGTCAGGGGTTTTCCATATCGAACTGACGTCCTCTCCACTATCCCTCCCGCCTCCGCACCCGGCAATACTCTCAGCGGAAAACCGCGTACTGGTCGACTCAGAACTGTCGGACCTTGTCCGCAAAGGAGCCATAGAACCGGCTCCGATGTCCCCTGGCCTGATAATCAGCAATATTTTTCTAGTGGCGAAAAAGGGGGGCCATCTTCGGCCTGTTATCAATTTACGCGACCTCAACGCGTTTGTCAGATACCGCCATTTCAAAATGGAGGGCATCCATCTCCTTCGGGACCTCCTACAGGTGGGCGATTGGATGGTCAAGCTGGACTTGAAGGACGCTTATCTGACTGTCCCAGTAGAGGACGCGTCCAGGAACCTTCTCTGTTTTCTCTTGGCAGGACAGGATTTGGCGGTTCACGTGCCTCCCATTCGGCCTCTCTTCAGCTCCCTGGTGTTTCACCAAGCTGATGCGTCCGGCTATGGCGTGGCTACGCAGTCGTGGAGTTAGTCTCATCGTATATCTGGACGACATTCTGATCATGGCCCAGAATTGGTCAGTATTACTGGATCATCTTCGCTGGACCATGGATCTTCTGTCGGATCTGGGTTTCCTCCTCAATCAGGAGAAATCTTGCCTCACCCCGTCTCACGTGATGGAGTTCTTGGGGTTTCTGGTGGATGCCACGGCAGGGTCGCTCAGCCTACCCCCAGCCAAGGTTCGGTCCTTACGGAAGGAGTTGTGCAAAGCCAGGTCGTCTTCCCAGATCCCTCTACGCCATCTAGCCAGGATCATAGGTCTGCTGGCCTCATCTATCCAGGCGGTTTTCCCAGCCCCGCTTCACTACCGGGCTCTACAGCGCCTGAAGGTCTCCCACCTTCGGGCGGGAGCTTCCTATCACGACCGGAGGCGGTTGGTCAGAGGCCGAGGCGGGATTCCATATCAATGCGCTGGAACTGTTGGCTGGATCATTTGCGATCAAGAGCTTCACGAGAGACACGGCCAGATCATGCATCCAACTTCGCATGGACAACGTGTCAGCGGTGAGGTACATCAACGGCATGGGCGGAACCCGCTCCACCATCTTGTCTCGTCTGGCGAAGGATTTCTGGGACTACTGTCTAGACAAGGAGTTGTTTGTTTTAGCGGAATATCTCCCTGACGTCCAGAACATTCATGCGGATTGGAGCTCTCAGTATCTTTCCGATTCCAGCGACTGGCAGTTGGATCCCACGGTGTTCCGTTCCTTAATGTCAATTTGGGGTCCTTGCTGCATCGACCTGTTTGCTTCCCGTCTCTACTCGCAACTACGACGTTTTTACAGTTGGCGCCCGGACCCGGGAGCCGAAGCGGTGGACGCGTTTCTGCAGGATTGGTCCAGAGATCTGCTTTACGCGTTTCCTCCATTTCAGCTGCTCCTCAGGACCCTGATTCAGGTGCGACGTTCTTCAGCGGATCTGGTGCTGCTGGTCCCATTTTGAAACTCCCAGTCATGTTTTCCGCACCTTCTGGAGATGATGATGGAGATCCCGTACCTGCTCCCGACATCTCGGACTCTCCTCCGAGGTCCGAATCACCAACTACATCCTCTTCTCCTAGACGGATCCCTGCGCCTGCTGGCATGTCGGATTTCAGGGGACCCTGGGAGGTCCCAGGAGTTTCGGGAACAGCTAGAGTCCTTTTGGAAAATGCGTGGGCCCCTGGCACCAGAAGATCTTACAGATCAGCCTGGGGGTCTTGGGCTCGCTGGTGCGTGGCTAGGGACTTGGATCCCGTATCGGCACCTGTGACGGAGATCTTGCATTTCCTATCTTCTTTGTTTGACCAGGGCAAGGCTTACCGCACAATCAGCCTGTTCAGATCGGCTATTTCGGCCTCTCACCAAGGGTTTGATGGTACCCCTGCGGGACAACATCCTTTAGTATGTCGTCTCCTGCGCGGTTCTCGGATGTCTCGTCCTCCTAGGCCTAGTTTTTCTGCCACTTGGGATGTGTCTTGTGTCCTTTCTTTTTTATCTTCTTGGCCTCAGAATACGGACTTTTCCCTTCGGCAACTGTCGGCAAAGCTCGTCACTCTCTTTTGTCTGATTTCCTGCAAGCGGGTTTCAGACGTCCGGGCTTTGGACTTTGATGCTCGCTCGTACACCCCGGAGGGGGTCTCTTTTGACATCTCTAGGAGGACTAAGACCCACATCCGTTCGGTGGCTTATCCTGCTTTCCCGGCTTCACCTTCACTTTGCCCAGTGGCCTGCCTCAGGGAATATGAGGCTCGCACTTCTCCGCATCGGTCCCGTGAGTTCCCGCATCTTTTTCTTTTGACCATTCGTCCCTTTGCCCCAGTGACCACTCCCACGCTGGCTAGGTGGATGAAGTGGATCATGGAGCTTGCGGGCGTTGACACTTCTGTATTTTCGGCGCATTCTGCTAGGGGGGCGTCTGCTACCTCTTTGGCGGTTTCTGGCGCCAGACTGGAGGACATTTTGAAACTGGCGGACTGGTCCAGAGTATCCACGTTCAGGGAATTTTACTTCCGTCCAGGTCCTCACGTTTTTTCGTCAATTATTGAGAATTTATCTTAACTTTGAACTTGCAATAGGAGCCTCCGGGTCTTGTAATAAAATCAGGTGATTTTCCTATTTCATGACGTAAAGTCATGATTTTATTAAAGACACGGAGGCGAGTATTGCCCACCCTACGTTTTCCCTCCCTATGTGAGTTTTAAAATTGGAATGATTTTGATTGTGTGTCATTTGCATATTGCTTAACTCTATGAGTTTTTTCCTGAGTAGGTTTGTCGCAACCAATTGTTTGTGAATACGATGCACCAATTTGCTTCTATCATGGCTTTGTTTTCGCCTTTTTTCAGGTTCAGATCGGGCAGTTCCGTGGTGTCCTTTGTTCTACGTCCTGGTTCGGAGGGTCGGCAGTTCGGTTCCAGCCGGTCATGTGACGTGGACAGCTTCAGGAGGTTCTTCAAGGTTGTTCCTGTTGTTCCTGTTCGCTTCCGGATGGATGGCGCTTTGGTTCCCGGGCTGTTCCGGTTCCTGGTTGGCGGTTCGGTTGGACTGTTCGGTTTGGATTTACAAAGAAAGAGGAGGTTTTGCAGGCGGTGTGGCCTGTTATAGAGAGACTATGGGGAGGGGCTGATGACATGTTTCAATATTTTTATTTGTTCTTTGCTGCTATTGGTCAGAGTAAAGAAGGAGAATAGCAATACTCGCCTCCGTGTCTTTAATAAAATCATGACTTTACGTCATGAAATAGGAAAATCACCTGATTAAACAGGTCAGGAATGAGAGGAAGAGGGTATGGGTCTCGGATGGTTATCCGGTTTAGTTCGCGGAAATCTAGGCAAGGACGCAGGCCCCCCCATCTTTCTTTTTAACAAAGAAAAACCCTGCAGCCACGGGTGATGAAGAGGGTCTGATGTGTCCCTTAGCCAGACTCTCGGAGATATAATCTTTCATGGCTTGTCTCTCGGGACCCGAAAGATTATATAACCTGGTCTTGGGTAATTTTGCACCGGGAATCAGGTTAACCGGGCAATCATAAGGACGGTGAGGTAGTAACTTCTGACAACCCTTTTCAGAAAAAACGTCCTCAAAGTCCGAAACAAATGTAGGTAGAGTAGCTATGGAGGCAACTAAGCAATTGCTATTTAAGCAATTTTCTCTGCAATGCTCACTCCACTCCAATATCTCCCTGGCCTGCCAATCCACCACTGGATTGTGCGCTACCAACCAGGGAAGACCCAATACCACAGGAGTGGGAAGGCCCTCCAGAACATAACATGATAGACACTCGTTATGGTGGTCCCCTACCCGAAGGTGTAATTTATGGACAATGTGAGTAAGGTTTCTCTGAGACAGAGGAGCAGAATCAATAGCAAATATGGGAATAGGTCGCTGTAGCGTACAGAAAGACAAACCTATAGTGCGGGCAAAATGGGCATCTATCAAATTTACCCCTGCTCCACTGTCTAGAAAGAAAGAAATAGTCTCCGTCTTAAAACCAAAAACAATAACCGCTGGCAACACAAATTGAGATGTTCGTATGGAGGAAACCTATACCCCCCGGCTGACATCCTCCTTACAGCCTGGGGTTAGTAGTTCCGACGGTCTTTTGTTTTTGAGAAAGGAAGGACAGACATTAATGAAATGACCCCTCCCCCCACAGAAAAAACAAATTCCACACCTACGGCGGGCCTCAGGAGGACGGACCTGACGAGTAGTTCCTCCTAGCTGCATAGGCTCGTCTAGGTCCGTACAGACTAACTGCTGCTTGGGAGGGGTTACCAATTGCTCAGGATTTTTCAATCTGTCCCTAAGACGTATATCAATCCTGATAGAAAGGGACATAATAGCATCAAGGGAAAAGGGGGTCTCATACAGCGCAAGCGCATCCTTAACCCTTTCGGATAACCCAGAGCAGAACTGACTCCTGAGAGCCAGGTCGTTCCACTGGGTATCCGTAGCCCACCTACGAAACTGAGCAATACTCCTCTGCTGGCCGCTCTCCCTGTTGGAGTCTCCGTAATTTCGACTCAGCCAGGGCAACTCAGTCAGGGTCATCATATATAGACCCAAGGCCCCAAAAAATTCATCCACTGACCGAAGAGCCTGGGAATCAGTGGGTAAAGAGAACGCCCAGGATTGCAGGTCCCCCTGAAGCAGGGAAGTAACAATCCCCACCCACTGTTCTTCATTACCAGAGGAGTAAGGGCGCAGCTTAAAATATAACTTACAGGCCTTACGGAACGTCACAAATTTGTCCCTTCCCCCAGAAAATCTGTCAGGAAGAACAACCTTGGGTTCCACAGCAACCTGGTTACCCATAGCAACTGCTGGGCTTGCTGTCTGTTGCAATTGCTGCTGTTCATGGAGGACCGACGCCTTCAATCCTGCCACCTCCAAAGACAGGCCTTGAAGTTGCTTTGTCAAAGCAGCAATAGGATCCATACTGGATTCTAAATAGGCAGAAAGAAAAAAAAAAAATTTGCCGATCACATACGTGACGCAAAGGGAGGGAAATGGGAAGGGAGAGGGAAATGACCGGCGTGCCGATCACATACGTGACGCAAAGGGAGAGGGAAAGGTGGTGACCCCTAACTCACCTTGAGGCTGGCACCTGACTGCCCTGACGTCCCTAGACAGGTTCCTCACCCGTACGCCAATCACATGCCTAAACTCTGGCTTTTCCTGAGATGAACCGTACGTAGTGAATAGGGCGGTGGGAACACTAGTCCGCACCACTAACACTAAAGGAAAACACCAAGGAGAGGACAGACAAAACATATAATCCCAGGTGGGCAACAACAGCAGACAACAAAAGCCCAACAGGGATCCGAAGAGTAACGGTCTGGAACAACAACCAGGAATCACAGCTACACAGCTCCAGTGGGTCAGTATAGAAGTCCAGGCAGGAAGCTCTATATGTGGCAACCAGAAAAGTGGGAGAGGGGAATATAAGAAGGTTGGGATTGCTGGACAAGAAACAGCTGAGGAGAAGAAGCTACGGATCCCTGAGCGAGCCAAAAAGGATTGCAAGGCAAACCCAGAAAACTACCATTAAGAAACAGCACTATCTTTAGACATAGAGCACGCAGCCACCCGCTGCGACTTCCTGACCCCGGGTATAACGGAGTCAGACATGGCTCTTGACACCCTCGTGACAGTCCACTGCCTCTTCCTCCGAACTACATCAGTCACTCACATGACCTTGATTCCATGTGGGGTCGAGGACCTCATCGTCCTCCACATCATCTTCCACCCAGTCTTCACCCCTGACTTCCTTGTCGGTCTGCACACTTTCAAAAGCCCCAGCAGTTGGCACCTGTGTTTCGTCATCATCCCAGACGTGCTGCAATGGTCCTCCCATGTACTCATTTTGAAAAATAAGTGGTTGGGCATCAGTGCACTCAATCTCTTCCACTTCTGGGGCAGGGCTAGGTGGATGGCCCTGGGAAACCCTGCTAACAGAGTCATCAAAAATCAGAAGACACTGCTGCATGACTTGGGGCTCAGACTGCTTGGCTGATTTGCAAGGGGGTGAGGTGAAAGACTGATGGACATTGGCTGCAGGTGCCAACTGTGGTCTTTCAGCAGGAGACACGGTCTGAACCACTGTAGGCCTGAAGTAAATATATCTTTGCACAAAATGGCTGTATTTCAAATCGCTGTATTTCAAATCCCTGAATCAAACAGCTGTATGTAGAGGGAGTATCTCACATGGTCTGAACCACTGTAGGACTGAAGTAAATATATCTTTGCACAAAATGGCTGTATTTCAAATGTCTGTAATTCAAATGCCTGATTCAAACCCCTGTATGTAGAGAGAGTATCTCACACGGTCTGAACCACTGTAGGCCTGAAGTAAATATATCTTTGCACAAAATGCCTGTATTTCAAATGCCTGATTCAAACCCCTGTATGTAGAGGGGGTATCTCACAAGGCCTGAACCACTGTAGGCCTGAAGTAAATATATGTCACCACCAGATCTTTGAGAAGTTCTGATAGACTTTCTTCAGTACTTCCTGCATGATCTTCTTTTGTTTTTCTTTCATTTTGACATCTCTCCTCCCTCTCCCAGCTGTCATCTATTAGCAGTGATTGCCTCCCTATATATCTTCTCCCCATACTGCCTCACCTTGCGGTTTATACAACTTCCTGGACTGTGCTGATGCTAGAAGCTGCTATTGCTGCATCCACAAGAGTCTGTTCCTTTATTTCTGTTTTCCTGTGGTCTTGATCCTAGGTGACCCTGACTCCCTCCGTATTTAGTGTAGGGAGCCGGTGGCCGCGTCCCCTCACTATTATAGGGTGTTCAGGTGTCATACAGTCGAGGAACGAGGGTATGCAATTATCTACCATAGAGATTTTTGCATAGGCTGAGCAGTAAGGGAGAGTGCTAGGGCTGTTACAGGGCTTACCCTCTTGTTCCTTAGTTTTGGATCAAGTCAGTCGGATCTTCATTTGTGTCTTCTAGTTTTCTGCAACACCATCCGTGACAATATATCTTCGCACAAAATGGCTGTATTTCAAATGTCTGTATTTCAAATGCCTTATTCAAACCCCTGTATGTAGAGAGAGTATCTCACACGGTCTGAACCACTGTAGGCCTGAAGCAAATATATATTTGCACAAAATGGCTGTATTTCAAATGGCTGTATTTCAAATGCCTGATTCAACCCCCTGTATGTAGAGGGGGTATCTCACAGGGCCTGAACCACTGAAGGCCTGAAGTAAATATTTATTTGCCCAAAATGTCTACATTTTAAATGACAAAAAGAAATTCCGCAGTACTTCCAAAGCGTAAAATGAAAAAATAGTACTTTATTTACCAGACAGCAACGTTTCGATCCTTCTCTCTGGGATCTTTCTCAAGCAGGCATGGTCTGAACCACTGTAGGTAGGCCTGAAGTAAATATATCTTTGCACAAAATGGCTGTATTTCAAATGCCTGATTCAAACCCCTGTATGTAGGGGGGTATCTCACATGGTCTGAACCACTGTAGGCCTGAAGTAAATATATCTTTGCACAAAATGGCTGTATTTCAAATGGCTGTATTTCAAATGCCTGATTCAAACCCCTGTATGTAGAGGGGATGTGTCACAGGGCCTGAACCACTGTGGGCCTGAAGTAAATATTTCTTTGCCCAAAATGGCTGTATTTTAAATGGCTGTATTTTAAATCCCTGATTCAAACCCCTGTATGTAGAGGGGGTATCTCACACGGTCTGAACCAGTGTAGGCCTGAAGTAAATATATCTTTGCACGCAATGGCTGTAGTTCAGATTTCTGTATTTCGAATGCCTGATTCAAACCCCTGTATGTAGAGGGAGTATCTCACACGGTCTGAACCACTATAGGCCTGAAGTAAATAAATCTTTGCACAAAATGTCTGTATTTCAAATGTCTGTATTTCAAATGCCTGATTTAAACCCCTGTATGCAGAGAGAGTATCTCACACGCTCTGAACCACTGTAGGCCTGAAGTAAATATATCTTTACACAAAATGGCTGTATTTCAAATGGCTGTATTTCAAATGCCTTATTCAAACCCCTGTATGTAGAGAGAGTATCTCACACGGTCTGAACCACTGTAGGCCTGAAGCAAATATATATTTGCACAAAATGGCTGTATTTCAAATGGCTGTATTTCAAATGCCTGATTCAACCCCCTGTATGTAGAGGGGGTATCTCACAGGGCCTGAACCACTGAAGGCCTGAAGTAAATATTTATTTGCCCAAAATGTCTACATTTTAAATGGCTGTATTTCAAATCCCTGATTCAAACCCCTGTATGTAGAGGGGGTATCTCACACGGTCTGAACCAGTGTAGGCCTGAAGTAAATATATCTTTTCACAAAATGGCTGTATTTCAAATGCCTGATTCAAACCCCTGTATGTAGGGGGGTATCTCACACGGTCTGAACCACTGTAGGTAGGCCTGAAGTAAAAATATCTTTGCACAAAATGGCTGTATTTCAAATGCCTGATTCAAACCCCTGTATGTAGGGGGGTATCTCACATGGTCTGAACCACTGTAGGCCTGAAGTAAATATATCTTTGCACAAAATGGCTGTATTTCAAATGGCTGTATTTCAAATGCCTGATTCAAACCCCTGTATGTAGAGGGGATGTGTCACAGGGCCTGAACCACTGTGGGCCTGAAGTAAATATTTCTTTGCCCAAAATGGCTGTATTTTAAATGGCTGTATTTTAAATCCCTGATTCAAACCCCTGTATGTAGAGGGGGTATCTCACACGGTCTGAACCAGTGTAGGCCTGAAGTAAATATATCTTTGCACGCAATGGCTGTAGTTCAGATTTCTGTATTTCGAATGCCTGATTCAAACCCCTGTATGTAGAGGGAGTATCTCACACGGTCTGAACCACTATAGGCCTGAAGTAAATAAATCTTTGCACAAAATGTCTGTATTTCAAATGTCTGTATTTCAAATGCCTGATTTAAACCCCTGTATGCAGAGAGAGTATCTCACATGCTCTGAACCACTGTAGGCCTGAAGTAAATATATCTTTACACAAAATGGCTGTATTTCAAATGGCTGTATTTCAAATGCCTGATTCAACCCCCTGTATGTAGAGGGGGTATCTCACAGGGCCTGAACCACTGTAGGCCTGAAGTAAATATTTATTTGCCCAAAATGGCTGTATTTTAAATGGCTGCATTTCAAATCCCTGATTCAAACCCCTGTATGTAGAGGGGGTATCTCACATGGTCTGAACCAGTGTAGGCCTGAAGTAAATATATCTTTGCACAAAATGGCTGTATTTCAAATGCCTGATTCAAACCCCTGTATGTAGGGGGGGTATCTCACACGGTCTGAACCACTGTAGGCCTGAAGTAAATATATCTTTGCACAAAATGGCTGTATTTCAAATGGCTGATTCAAACCCCTGTATGTAGAGGGAGTATCTCACACAGTCTGAACCACTGTAGGCCTGAAGTAAATATATCTTTGCACAAAATGGCTGTATTTCAAATGCCTGATTCAACCCCCTGTATGTACAGAGGGTATCTCCCTCAATTCAATATTGGTGCACCAAATGGCGGCATTAAAAAAATCTCTGAATGTAAACCAAAGGTTTTAAAGAGGACCTTTCACTGATTATGACAATGTGAATTAAGTATACAGACATGTAGAGCGGCGCCCGGGGATCTCACTGCACTTACTATTATGCCTGGGCGCCACTCCGTTCTCCTGCTATGCCCTCCGGTATCTTTAGTCATAAAGTTATGGTAGGCGGAGTCTGCCCTTGTTCTGCTGTAGCGCTGGCCAATCGCAGCGCAGAGCTCACAGCCTGGGAGGTTATTTTCTCACAGGCTGTGAGCTCTGCAATGCGATTGGCCAGCGCTACAGCAGAACAAGGGCAGACTCCGCCTACCATAACTTAGTGACTGAAATCTCCGCCTACTATAACTTAGTGAGCGAAGATACTGGAGGGCATAGCGGGAGAACAGAGCGGCGCGGAGCGGAGGGATAATAGTAAGTGCAGTGAGATCCCCGGGCGCCGCTCTCCATGTCTGTATACTTAGTTCACATTGTCATAATCGGTGAAAGGTCCTCTTTAAGGGTGTATCTCACAATGACATCTGAATCAAAGGCTGCCAACTAATTTTTTTGTGCCCAAACAAGTGTTTGTTGAACAACTGAATTTGACAGCAGTATATAAGCCTGTAATTTCACACGTGCTGAAAATAGTGTTTTTTGTCAAAATAGTGTGTTTTTCAAACCCCAGAAAATGATGGGTGCATTTCTACCTTAAATTGCGCTCTGACTAATCAAGATGTTGTAGATTGCCAAAATTGAGTTTTTTTGGTAACAGAAATATAAAAGATGTATATTACACATGAATTTAACACTTGCAGATCTGGAAAATAAAGTTTTTCGGAAAAAAAATATTTGTTTTTTTCAAACCCCAGAAAATGATGTTGTATTTCTACCTTAAATTGCACACTGACTAATACAGATGTTGTAGATTGCCAAAAAGCATAAATGTTTAACGTAAATTTGTTTTCCCTTAGTCCTAACAGCAGCACAAGTGGGGGAGTTCTCCCCTGTGAAACTAGTAGGACAGGTGGAATTTTTGTTGACAATAAATTTCTTACCAAGTAATAATTAAATAATTAGTGAAAACCTACCCCTATAAAGGGCAGACTGCCCATCCATTCAGTGCTTTTCTAACAAATAGAAACAAACAAGGGTGGGAAATTTGTGTGCTGCTGTTAGGACTAAGGGAAAACAAATTTACGTTAAAAATTAACGCTTCCCTTACGTCCTAACCAGCAGCACAAGTGGGGACCTAGCAAGTAACCCAACAAATTGGGAGGGGCTTTCCCGTGTATAAACCTATAGGTCTTTTTTGTTTTGTTTTTTGAGGGTGGCAGACAGAATGGTACGTCCGAATGCTACCCCCTCTGAACGCCTAGAGTCTAGGCCAGTGATGGCAAACCTATGGCACGGGTGCCAGAGGCGGCACTCAGAGCCCTCTCTGTGGGCACCTGCGCCCTGCAAAGTCTATGACGTACCAATATGCCTTAGACTTATTCTGCCATTCATCAGCACAGGACGCACTATGAACAGCACAGGCAGCGCACTGAATGTAGGCTATTAAGCTATTATAGCTACATGATAAAGTACATGAAAGATATACTATATTGTATTCAAGTTAAATTGCCGTGTTGGCACTTTGCGATAAATAAGTGGGCATTTGGTTGCAGTTTGGGCACTCGGTCTCTAAAAGGTTCACCATCACTGGTCTAGGCGATAGTGTATAATGAAAGTGCTGTGGGAGCTCCAGGAAGCCGCAGCACAAATCTGTTCAAGTGGAACAAGATTCTTCTCCGCAAAGGAAGTAGATATTGCCCTCGTGGAGTGGGCGGTGACAAAGGATGGAGGAGCCAAGCTTTGGGATAAAAAGGCTTCCCGGATTGCCTCCTTTGCCCATCTACTTAGAGAGGGTTTGGAGGCTTTCAGACCTTTGCTTTTACCACAAAAGGAGAGCAGTAGGTGTTCTGATTTCCTAAAGTTCGCAGTCCTGTCCAAGTAGATCTTTAGATTTCTGGAAATGTCCAAGGAGTGAAGGGCTTCCTCTTCAGGAGATGATGAAATAGGACATAGGACCGGAAGGGAGATGGTTTGATTTCGGTTACCGAAAGAAGGAACCTTAGGAGCAAAGGTCGGTAGAAATCTCAACAGGACAGAGTCCTGGAGAAAGAGGGTATAAGGCTCAGTGGCGGCTAAGGCCTGTAATTCTCCAATCCTTTTGGCCGATGTTATGGCCAGTAAAAATGTGACCTTTAAGGACAGAAACCTAAGGTCTACATTCTCTAAGGGTTCAAAGGGGGAGAGGATAGCCCCTTTAGAACAATGGATAAATCCCAACGAGGGATAGGTCTCAAGATTCTAGGTTTTAGTCTTTCGGCTCCTTTGAGGAACCTCCTGAGTAGGGGGTCTTGAGATAATGGTCTACCTAAAGAGGCAGAGAGAGCACTAATGTGGACTCTGAGAGTAGACGGACTTAGACCCTTGTCCAGGCCGTCCTGCAGGAATTTCAAAATAGCTGAAAGAGGAGGATCTGAGGGTACTACCTTTTTAACAGCACACCTCTGAAGAAAGATCTTGTTCGTAGACTCCGCACGGGAGTGTGAAATAGTTCTCAAGACCTCCGCAGAAAGCCCTCTAGCTTGTAGTAGGGTCCTGTCAATCTCTAGGCTGTCAGATTAAGTTTCCTCAGATCTAGGCAGGGGCCTGTGTTCTGATACACAAAGTCCTGCATTAGGGGAAGTCTCCAATATGTGCCCTGACTCATCTTCATGAGCTGGGTAAACCAAGACCTCTTCGGCCAGAATGGTATTATTGCAATGACCGGGGTCTGGTCTTGTCTGATTTTCAATACCTGTGGTATTATGGAAAGTGGAGGGAATACGTATGCCTGCCTGAACCTCCATGGAATGGACAGAGCGTCTATCGCCAAGGGATTGTCCTCCTTGTAGAGGGAGCAGAACTTGTCCACCTTCGCGTTCAACTGGGTTGCCATCAAGTCGATCTCTGAAGTACCCCAACGTAGAGTGATCTGGGAGAAGATGTCTCTGTTCAGTGACCATTCGCCTGGAACTGGTAGACCCCGACTGAGTCGATATGCAACTATTTTGAGATCTCCCCTGATGTGAACCGCGGATAGGTGGGATAAACTGAGCTCTGCCCAAGAGAGAATTAGACCAACTTCATGGAGAAGAGGTTGAGATCTCGTACCCCCCTGTCTGTTGACGTAAGCGACCACAGTGGTGCTGTCCAAACGGACTCTCACTGCCTTCCCGTGGATGAGAGGAAAAAAGTGATAAAGAGCTAGAAGTACGGCTCTTAGTTCTCTCATATTGGATGAGAGAAGCCTCTCCTGTGGAGTCCAGATACCTTGTACTGGACTGTCTTCCAGATGGGCTCCCCAACCTAGAAGGGAGGCGTCTATGGTCAACGTGATCCAATGAGGTTGAATCAAGGACCTCCCATCTGATAGGTTCCTCCACCATTTGAGTGAGGAGCGGACTTTGACAGACAGGGAGTGAGTCTTGTCCAACCCCTTTGGGTTGTGGTTCCAGACAGCTAACACTTCTTCTTGAAGTGGACGGAGGTGCCAAAGGGCCCAAGGAACTGCCTCTGCAGATGCTGACATGTGGCCCAACATCTTCATAAGTGTTCTGATGGATACTCGACGAGGTGCCATGAGGAACTGAGCGGCTCTTGTGACTCGATCTTTCCTTTCCGGGGAGAGAAAGAGAGTCATCCTTTGAGAATCCACTATAAACCCCAGGAACACCCTGGAAGTGGAAGGTATGATTTGGGATTTTTCCCAATTTATCAGTCAGCCCAACCGCTGGAGAGTCTGAAGAGCCAGATGAAGATGGGACTGAAGAACGTCTATAGACGCAGCTTTTAAGAGCCAATTGTCTAGATATGGCACGATTTCTAGTCCTTGAAGCCTGAGCTTGGCAACAACCAGAGCCACAACCTTGGTAAAGGTGTGGGGTGCGGAAGAGATGCCAAAGGGTAGAACAGCAAACTGGTAATGCTTTACCACACTTTTTATGGAGACCGCAACTCTTAGGAACTTTCGGTGAGTTGGATGAATAGGGACATGCAGATAGGCGTCCTTTAGGTCTATGGTGACAATGAGGTCTCCGGGATGTAGAATGTTGACTAAGGAACAAATGGTCTCCATTCTGAAGCGCTTCTTATGAAGCGATTTAGGTAGCGCAGATCTATTATCATGCGCCAGTCTCCAGAAGGCTTTGGGACTAGAAATATGGGGGAATACACCCCTTGCCCTCGTTTGTGGGAGGGAACCTCCTCTAGGGCTTTTTTGTGGATATAAAGGAGGACTGCATCCTCCAGAATCTTTTGTTTGATTTGGGGTAATGGTCGGGTTAACACAAATTTCTCCTGAGGGGGAGACACGAAATCTATTGTGTAACCGAACATAATTATATTTAGGACCCACTGGTCCGGGATCTCTTGCAGCCAGGTCTGCTGGAAAAAACATAAACGACCTCCGACCGGGAAGGGAGAAGGTAAGTGGGAGAGTCATAGGTACGCCCTATGTTCACTGCCTCTACCACGACCGCGTCTGCATCTGGAGGACGCCTGACGCTTCTGGGATCTCGAGGGGCCCTGAGGTCTTGTGTATCTGGACCTACTGCGACCCCGAAAGGACTGTTGAGGGAGATTTTTCCCTTTCTTATCTGCCAAGCTTTCCATGAGCTTATCCAGCTCAGAACCAAAAAGCCTTCCTGGCTCATAGGGTAGGCCACATAAGTTGAACTTGGAAGTGTTATCGGCGACCCATGGTCGCAACCAAAGGGGCCTACGGCTTACAGGAGAAAGCGCCATACTCTTCGCAGCCAGCTTCAAATGTTGCGCAGAGGCGTCACATAGAAAATCCGCTCACAATAGGAGGGTCTTAAATTGGTCCAGAATGTCCGTTCTGGCCACTCCGGCCTCTAGGTCCGCCTGAATTCTTAAAATGCGGGAACGTGCAAAGTCCGCAGTCTCAGAGGAGGCGACAGCTACTGGCGCGGAGGCTGCCGCAGCAGAATAATTACGCCTTAAGGTGCATTCGACCTTATGGTCTAACGGGTCCTGGATATTACTACCGTCATCTGACGGGACTAGGGTCCTTTTAGACAGTTTGGATATTGCCATGTCAACCTTTGGAGGCGGTACCCAAAGGTCAGATTCCAATTCCTGGAGGGGAAACATGAGTTTAAACCTCTTATTGAGGACTGGACCCTTCTCTGGGTGTTTCCACTCTGTAAGCATAAAACGCTTAAGGTTTTCGTCCACTTTGAAGGTTCTTAACCCCCTAGAGGTGGATGGCGGAGCTTCCCCCTGCTCAACATCACGGTCCCTTGACCGGATGGAGCGTAAAAGCCTTTGAGTCTTCTTGGCTGGAAACAGGAACAGCGAATCTTCGTCGCTAGAGGAAGAGGAGGAATGGTCATCCATGGAGATTTTTTCCAGCATAGGCATCGGACCCGGAGATGATTCTCTTGGTCTCCTTGAGGCGAGGGCGCTTTTACTTTCGGAAATAGAATTTCCCATGAAGTCTTTCATCCATCCAAACATGTCGTTTGCAGTAGGTTGCGACAGAGGTGGATGACATGATGGACACCGATTGTACTTGTAGGAGTCCGGCATTGGAATCTCGCAGGAAGCGCAGACTAAATGTCTCTTCTTATGCGTGGATTTACCGCGCTGATCACCGTTAGGAGATGCCATCTGAAAAGAAATGTTCAGATTAGAAGTAGTAGTAATAGCCACAGGTGTATCTTTAGCTCTCAGTAGTAGTTTAGCAGGCACAGAACTGTAGCCTTAGCTCTCTGATCAGAAAGAGGAAGTACTCCTTTTGTTATGGGCTTATATAGGTGGATAGCTCCACCCCTAACCTTAGATCGGCCCCCTCTGGATTGCACCGCCTCACTTAACTTTCCCCTAGAAATACAAGTTTTTAAAACATATATACCTACTATATGTTTATAAATATGCAGCCCGTGGGCTAAAATAACTAAAATACACCTGCGTTTTAGTTTTAACAACGCTGGCCGAACCCGGAAGTCGTCAATGATGCACTTCCTGACGGCCGTGCAGCATTCAGCAAGAGACGGCGAGACGCCGGCGATCCAAGCCCTGTAGGCGGCCGAGTGCCGATAGGCTCCGCCCCTGTAGCCTGGACTGCCGCTACCGCTGGTGCAGCGTGCGGCGGATTGCGAATTAACGCCACGAGCAGAGGGGACCGGAGCGACTTAATGTCCACAAGCTAGGACCATCAGACAAGCGGTAGGAAAAAATTGGTCAAAGTAAAAGTAGTTTTAAAGTGACAGGCCATAGCCTGACCCATCCTACTGTCCACAGGGACAGAGAAAAAAAGCACTGAATGAATGGGCAGTCTGCCCTTTATAAGGGTGGGTTTTCACTAATTATTTAATTATTACTTGGTAGGAAATTTATTGTCAACAAAAATTCCACTTGTGCTGCTGGTTAGGACGTAAGGGAAAGTCTTTTTTTGCTTGTAGATCTGGAAAATACAGTTTTTGGAAAAAAAAGTGTGTTTTTCAAACCACAGAAAATGATGGGTGTATTTCTAGCTTAAATTGTACACTCATAATTACAGATGTTGTAGATTGCCCAAAAAGTCTTTTTTTGGTAACAGAATATGAAAGCTGTATATATTAAACTTGAATTTAACACTTGCATATCTGATAAATACTGTTTTTTGAAAAAAAAATAGTGTGCTTTTCAAACCCCAGAAAATGATGGGTGTATTTCTACCTTAAATTGCACACTGACTAATCCAGATGTTGTAGTTTGCCCCCCCAAAAAAGGTGATTTGCAATGTCCCCTGGTGCACTGAGCATGCATAAAATGGCCGCCGCCACCCACCTAAATAAGAGAATTATAAAAGTTTTTTTTTTGTTGTTCAATGGCTTTAGGGCAGAGTAAAACAATTGTGTCCTGCACCCACACAACTATTTCTAGGTAGATCGATGAGTTAGATTCTCTCCTATTCTCTCCCTGAAATCACAAGTCCAGTAGCATCCTCTCCCTACACTTGTAACAGCAGAATGACGTGCAGCGCTACGTGACTCAAGCTTATATAGAGGCTGGGTCACATGCTGCTCTGGCCAATGATGGCCTTTTGGGGCAAGTAGTATGACGCTTGTTGATTGGCTGCTTTGCAGCCTTTCAAAAAGCGCCAAGAAAGCACCGAACGCGAAACCCAAACTTTTACTGAAATGTTCGGGTTCGTGTCCGAGGTCCAAAAATCCTAAAGTTCGGTACGAACCCGAACTTTACAGTTCGGGTTCGCTCAACCCTAGTGGAGGGCAATAAGGCAACCCGTTTAATCTCAGTTCATATTTTGTTCGTGTATGCCATATAACCTGGTAGGCTCAAAGGCCTTTAGAAAATTTGTGGCCACGGATTGCATGCAGGCCTGCCTCTTCTTCTCCCCCTCCATCCTCCATCTCCTCCTCGGCTGACACGCCCCCTTTTCCACTGCCCCGTCTCTTCAACTGCACCCCCCAAGCTCCGCAGAACCTATTCGATGTGCCAGGTGAGACGTTGCCATGCTGTGCTGCGGCTTTTGTGCCTGGAAGCCAAGGGCCACACCGGTCCTGCACTGCTTTCAGCTCTGCGGTCACAGGCCAATCAGTGGCTAACCCCGCTAAATTTGACAGTTTGTAAAGTGGTGTGCGACAACGGTGCCAATCTGCTGAGCGCGCTAAAACAGGGCAAAATGACACACGTGCCGTGCATGTCACACGTCCTGAACATAGTCGTGCAGCAATTCATTGCCAAATAACCCGGGGTCCAGGACATCTTGCGGCAGGCCAGTTAAATCTCTGGCCATTTTAGAAGATCTTACACGGCCATGGCTTGCCTCGCTGACGTTCAGCGGCAACACTACCTGCCCGTCAGACATCTGATTTGTGACAGCCTGACGCGCAGGAAATCTACCTTGTATATGCTTGATAGGCTGCTCCAGCAGCAACGTGCCATTAATGACTACCTGTATGAACTCTGCAGCAGGACAGGTTCTGGGGAGTTTGGTATCTTTTCACCGCGCTAGTGGCTGCTCATGCACAACGCCTCAGACATCTGCAGACATTTGGCTGGTCAGTCGCAGCCAGGGCGCCATCAGTGACATCGTACCTTACGCCTTCTTTCTGGAGCATGCATTGCGTCATGTCATTGATCAAGCCACCGAGGAGCAGGAGCTGGAAGATGAGGAAGTCACAATGCTGAATGAATTCCCAGGGGGGGCTACTCTATCTGAGACAAGTCAGAAGCAATCTGAAGAGGAGTCACAGGAGGATGGTGGCTGGGGGAGGAGGAGCAAGAAGAGCAGCGTTTGAGGGCGTCTTTAAACTTTTCAGGGATCCCTAGTGTTGTCCGTGACTAGGGGGAGGAGACCGAGGACGAAATTCTCCTGGGCGATGAGCAGGAGCCAGGGCGCTCCACAGCTTCCAATTTAGTGCAAATGTGGGCCTTCATGCTCCAGTGTTTGAAGAGGGACCCCTGTATAAAAAAAGCATTAAAATGCAAGGACCAGTACTGGGTGGCAACGTACTTAGACCCTCGGTACAAACACAAAATGGCGGACATGTTACCAGCATTACAGAGAGCTGGCAGAATGCAGCATTTTCAGGCCTTGCTGTGAGAGATGCTACATTCTTCTGTCTTCTTCACTGGCAGAGTCCACACATATCCGTCACCACCCAGAACAAAAAATGGTCCTTGTCCTATGTATATACAGCAGCATAAAAGACCTTTTCTGTTAGGTGAATGCCTCATTTTTGGGGGCCTGTACTGGCCGACAGTAAAAATTTTAGCCAGTGACCGCCTAATGTACCTCTAGCCAAATCATCACAGGTTCTTTTCTTTCAGGTGAATGCCTAATTTTTGGGGCCTGTACTGTCCTACAGTCGATTTTGTATCCAGTGACCGCCTAATGTACCTCTAGCCACATCATCACAAGTTCTTTTCTGTCAGGTGAATGCCTAATTTTTGGGGCCTGTACTTTCCTTGGCCTAAAATAAAAATTTTCTAGGCTCCAGCAGGGCACATTTTTGAGAGTTTCCCTTTAAGATGCATAAAAATGGCCCCTGATTAAAGTAAATATTTTTTGTGGGAAATTTTGCCAATAATCCCCCTCTGGTACATCACTGTCCATGTTGTGGGACTATCCGTGCACTTCTAGTAAGTATTTGGTGGCTGCAAATATGACCTGAAGGTTTTTCAGGTTCGCCTGACTTTAAAGTCAATGGGGCCCACCGCAAATGTGTGGTTCGATAAACATTTGATCCCGTCCACGTCCCGGCCTACGTTCGTCTATCACTAGTTTTAAATAGTTGGTTATGTTATATTTAATATTCCATGTTGCTATATATATATTTAAAATAATCCTAAAATCCTGCAGCTTTCCCACTAATCCTAATAATAAGTGCCATTTAGAATAATAGACAGCATCTCTGTGCATCAATAATCACTATTCACAATAGATGATATTACAGTTTATTTACTCCCTCCTGAACGCTGGTCACAGAGCATGCCTAGAAAACTCTCCCATAAAAGTCAGTCAGGTCAGCTCCTGTCTATTAGCTGCTGTAAAGCATATCTCTAAATGCTGTTAAGAACAGCTTAGGCAAGATGCCAGCCCCCATAATCATGTTCAGTAAATAGGATAAATAAATCTACAATCATAATCTACAGTAATGTTCCCCCTGTAGTGCCAGTAGATAATGCCCAATGTGCCAATATCATGATGCTCTTCCCTGCCCCACTGTAGTGCCAGTATATATTGTGGGGTATCGCTCTGGTAGATAGGGTAAGCGCACACAGTACAGAGGCAAAATACAAGTTCTTAACTCAAAACGTCAGTGTTTATTCACACTTGAGGCAATTGCACAAAACAGCACGTAACTTTGCAGTCTTGGTGTTAATTCACATGAAATGAAAAGTTCATATAACACAAGTCACCTTGCTGGCAGTTCTGCCTCCAGTAGTCCACAGCAGGATTTAGGGGGCCTGTTTTTCCAGAGTGCGGCTCTCAGCCCTCCAGCACGGCACAAGGCCTCAGATCCCAAAAACAGAGACATCTCTGCTGAGTCCAGATGCCTATTTAAGGACAGCCAGGTGTTGCCAAAACCCGGACCGGCACTTAAACTCCAGTCTGGTATTTGACCTCACCTGGCTGGAAACCAGCCCAGCCGCACATGCTGGGAGGAAAATACCTGCCTTACCATACCCCCCCTTTGTTCAACCCTGACGGAATGGACACATGCCAAACAATGCACCCGGGACAGGGCATCCGCGTTTCCCTGCAACCGGCCTGCTCTGTGTTCTACCGAGAACTTAAAGTTCTGCAGAGACAAAAACCATCGGGTGACCCGGGCATTCCTGTCTTTGGCCTGGCTCATCCACTTGAGAGGGGAGTGGTCGGTTACCAGGCGGAACTTTCTCCCCAACAAATAGTAGCAGAGAGACTCGAGTGCCCACTTGATAGCCAGGCACTCTCTCCACTATACTGTACCTGCTTTCGGCTGGATTGAGCTTGCGGCTTAGGAATACAACGGGATGCTCCGCCCCGTTGACTTCCTGAGACGGTACAGCACCGAGGCCTACTTCGGAGGTATCTGTTTGTACCACGAACTCCCTCTTGAAGTCGAGCGTAACAAAATCGGTGACCCACACAGGGCCAACTTCAAAGTGGCAAAATCCTCTTCCGCCTGATCATCCCAGCGAACCATCACTGATTTTCGTCCCTTCAAGAGCCCTGTCAAGGGCGCGGCTAGAGTAGCAAAGTGGGGAACAAACCTCATGTAATAGCCCACCATTCCCAGGAATTACTTTATTTGCCTAGTGGTGACAGGCAGGGCCACCTTTAACACGGGGCAAAAGGGGCATCTTCGCCGGGCCCAGTTGCTCCTGGGGGGCCCAAGGCAGCTCTGTGACGGTTTTTCTGCGTTAAAGACGTCCCTGTCCTTGCCTAGGCAAATGTGGCAGGTAATGGGGAGGGTAAATGCCAGGGTAACATTCTGCACATTGTGTGCCATGCTAAGGACTATTCCGTTCCCGTCCTCACTAGGGAAGCTCACTTCCTTCCGTAGCCCCTGGTACACAGGTCGCGGCAGAGGCCAAACTCCTGCAGGCTGCAGAACGCGCTTCAGGGACTGGCGCTGGAATGAGTGTTTGCGGGCTTCATTCACATGTAGATGGGGAGAGCCTCGTGTGAAGGGCTGTGCGGCTAGTTCTCATGAGTAAAAAGTGTCTAGGCTCATTGTACCTTACACTGGGATGGCTATGCTGCTGCAAATTATAACAATCACATCTTAATCATACAGACGTGGACAAAATTGTTGGTACCCTTTGGTCAATGAAAGAAAAAGTCACAATGGTCACAGAAATAACTTTAATCTGACAAAAGTAATAATAAATTAAAATTCTATAAATGTTAACCAATGAAAGTCAGACATTGTTTTTCAACCATGCTTCAACAGAATTATGTAAAAAAATAAACTCATGAAACAGGCATGGACAAAAATGATGGTACCCCTAACTTAATATTTTGTTGCGCAACCTTTTGAGGCAATCACTGCAATCAAACGCTTCCTGTAACTGTCAATGAGACATCTGCACCTCTCAGCAGGTATTTTGGCCCACTCCTCATGAGCAAACTGCTCCAGTTGTGTCCGGTTTGAAGGGTGCCTTTTCCAGACTGCATGTTTCAGCTCCTTCCAAAGATGCTCAATAGGATTGAGGTCAGGGCTCATAGAAGGCCACTTTAGAATAGTCCAATTTTTTCCTCTTAGCCATTCTTGGGTGTTTTTAGCGGTGTGTTTTGGGTCATTGTCCTGTTGCAAGACCCATGACCTGCGACTGAGACCAAGCTTTCTGACACTGGCTAGTACATTTCTCTCTAGAATTCCTTGATAGTCTTGAGATTTCATTGTACCCTGCACAGATTCAAGACACCCTGTGCCAGACGCAGCAAAGCAGCCCCAGAACATAACAGAGCCTCCTCCATGTTTCACAGTAGGGACAGTGTTCTTTTCTTGATATGCTTCATTTTTTCGTCTGTGAACATACAGCTGATGTGCCTTGGCAAAAACTTCGATTTTTGTCTCATCTGTCCACAGGACATTCTCCCAGAAGCTTTGTGGCTTGTCAACATGTAGTTTGGCATATTCCAGTCTTGCTTTTTTATGATTCGTTTTCAACAATGGTGTCCTCCTTGGTCGTCTCCCATGTAGTCCACTTTGGCTCAAACAACGACGGATGGTGCGATCTGACACTGATGTTCCTTGAGCATGAAGTTCACCTTGAATCTCTTTAGAAGTCTTTCTAGGCTCTTTTGTTACCATTCGGATTATCCGTCTCTTAGATTTGTCATCAATTTTCCTCCTGCGGCCACGTCCAGGGAGGTTGGCTACAGTCCCATGGATCTTAAACTTATGAATAATATGTGCAACTGTACTCACAGGAACATCTAGTTGCTTGGAGATGGTCTTATAGCCTTTACCTTTAACATGCTTGTCTATAATTTTCTTTCTGATCTCTTGAGACAGCTCTTTCCTTTGCTTCCTCTGGTCCATGTCGAGTGTGGTACACACCATATCACCAAACAACACAGTGATTACCTGGAGCCATATATATAGGCCCAATGGCTGATTACAAGGTTGTAGACACCTGTGATGCTAATTAGTGGACACACCTTGAATTAACATGTCCCTTTGGTCACATTATGTTCTGTGTTTTCTAGGGGTACCATCATTTTTGTCCATGCCTGTTTCATGAGTTTATTTTTTTACATAATTCTGTTGAAGCATGGTTGAAAAACAATGTCTGACTTTCATTGGTTAACATTTATAGAATTTTAATTTATTATTACTTTTGTCAGATTAAAGTTATTTCTGTGACCATTGTGACTTTTTCTTTCATTGACCAAAGGGTACCAACAATTTTGTCCACGTCTGTATATGCATACTGGGATATACATTTCCCACTTATTTTATTGGTCCTCAAATGATCATTTTTTTTCTTATTTGTATCCTGTGTCAGTCAGTGTGTGACTATACATTATAGTAAGGTTGCTAGGCATAGGTAAGAAGTGACTGGCGGAGGGCCATGTCCGTGTTTCGCTCTGCAAAATACGGATACCTTCTGTGTGAATTCCGCATTTTTCTGACTTCCATCAATGGGAAGGGTATTCTCATCCGCTATACAGACAAGAATAGGACACGTTTTAAAATTTGTGGAATGGCCAAACGGATCCACATAAAATCCGGATGTGTGCCTGGAAATCAATGGGTCAGTGTGCTGGCCTCAAACAATGAGGGTTAGGGTCCATTAACACATCCATAAGTGTTTTGCGGTCCGCAAACGGCAAATAGGACATGCTCTATCTTTTTTTACGGGGAAGCGGAACGGAACACGTGATGTCCGTATCTTTTGCAGAGCCATTGAAATTAACGGGTCCGGATCCGTTCCGCAAAATTACAGAACGAATGTGGACCCGTAACTACGGACATGTGAATGGACCCTAATACACAAAAACTACAGTTGTGTGCATGAGGCCTTACTGTGGACCGGCAGGTCGACTGAGCAGCCAAGTCAGGAGCGCAGCTGCATCCTCTTACAAACAGGCAAGAAGTTGTCTCAGAGGCTAGCTTTTTGGGCTGGTCTTTGATTTCCAGCTGCGTTGCCGAAGCACTCATTACGCCAGCCGCCGTAACCTTTACAGTTTCCTTCTAGGACACATGCTCCAGAGCTCCTCCAGCTATATATGTTTCATCCACAGATACCCTCTATAACAGTGTCATCCACGGAGCCCCCCATAACAGTGTCATCCACAGATGCCCCATAACAGTGCGTCATCCACAGATGCCCCCATAACAGTGCGTCATCCACAGATGCCCACATAACAGTGCACATCCACAGATGCCCCATAACAGTGCATCATCCACAGATGCCCCCATAACAGTGTCATCCACAGTTGCCCCATAACAGTGCATCATCCACAGTTGCCCCCATAACAGTGTGTCATCCACAGATCCCCATAACAGTGTGTTATCCACAGTTGCCCCATAACAGTGCGTCAACCACAGTTGCCCCTATAACAGTGTGTCAACCACAGATGCCCCATAACAGTGTGTCATCCACAGATGCCCCCATAACAGTGTCATCCACAGATGCCCATAACAGTATCATCCACAGATGCCCCCATAACAGTGTGTCATCCATAGATCCCCCATTACAGTACATCATCCACAGATTCCTCATAACAGTGTCATCCACAAATCCCCCATCAGGGCCGTCTTTAACGCCGGGCAAATGGGGCAGCTGCCTCTTGAGCCCCGCTGGCCACTGCCCACAACGTCAATGACATCATCGTAAAATATCTTGCCTCCGCTCCACCGGCTCCGTGTCCTGATCCTATCCTTCACTATGCGAGCATGGCTCGCATAGTGAAGGACTAACTTGCTTGCTCCTCCTCCCGACCTCCCTTGCCCTTTGCATACACCGCGCGCCGTGACATCACGCGGAGGGACTGCAACGCTTGAGTCTCCTTCCTGAACTGTGGAGCGGTGCCCACTTCCAGCCCTGAGCCCAGATGCCCAGAGCACTGATCCTGAGCCTGCTGGAGTCTTCAGAACTGTAAGTATTTACAGTGATGTACTGTAAGCTATATTATATATATTACTTGTTTTATGTGAGTAATGGTGCTGGGTGGTTGGAGAAGGGGAAGGGGGTGTTGTGTGTTGTGGTGGAGGGCATGATTGCATGCTAGGGTGTGGGAAGGTGGGATCCAGGGGGCCCAAGTGAATTCTTGCTCAGGGTCCAATCAATATTAAAGACAACCCTGGTGACAGGTCGGGGCCAATTCCGTATCGCCTCTATTTTGTTCACTTGTGGTTTGATGACTCCGCGCCCAATGACATACCCCAGGTACTTAGTCTCTTCTAACCCTGTCACACATTTTTTTGGGTTAGCGGTTAAGCCAGCTTTCCGAAGGGAGTCCACCCTAGCCTGCACTTTGGGTAGGTGACTTTCCCAGTCTGTACTGTGGATGACAATATCGTCCAGGTAAGCCAAAGCTTACCGACGATGTGGACAAAGCACATTGTCCATTAGTCGCTGAAAAGTGGCGGGGGCACTATACAGACCAAAGGATAAGAACGTATATTGATACAGCCGCTCAGGTGTGATGAAGGCAGTTTTCTCTTTGGCAGCCTCTGTTAAGGGCACCTGCCAGTACCCTTTCGTGAGGTCCAAAACAGAAAAATACCGGGCTTGTCCTAACCTCTCGATGAGCTCATCCACCCAGGGAATGGGATACGCATCAAATTTGGAAACCTCGTCAAGTTTTCAAAAGTCTATACAAAACCACCGTCCAGCTTGGGTATCAATACTATATGACTGGCCCACTCACTTTTTGACTCCTCAATGAATACTAGCTGCAACATTAGCTGCACCTCTCCAATATGGCTTGTCGCCGAGCCTCGGGTACCCGGTATGGTTTTAATCTGACTTTTGCCTGAGGCTCAGGCTGGATTATGGAAGTGCGCCTCCTGAGTCAGTTTACTGTGGCAGCCACCTCTCTTGCATCAGACAGAGGGGCCGGAACCTTTTCTCCTAGAAAACCCGGCAGCGGGCTGTCTTCTGTACAGGTTTTCCTATCTTTCCACATGGTAAACCTGCTCCGGCTTTCGCCGCCCTGGCTGGTGTACCTTGTAATTTACATCTCCAATTTTCTCGAGTACCAGTACCAAAACCCGATCACCCGACTCTGGGCTCGCCGAGCTGCCTCCATATGCTCCCTAACAAGAGGCAATAATGTCTCTATCCAATCTTGCATCTGGGTAACATACTCAATGACACTTTTATGTGGAGTGGGTTGTTGCTCCTACGACTCTTTGGCCACGTCCAAGAGACCGCGAGGGTGTCTACCATATAGCAGTTTGAAGGGTTAGAACCCAGTAGGGGTGGGGTACCTCTCGCACTGTGAACATGAGCTAGGGCAGAAGGAGGTCCCAGTCCTTCCCATCTTTAGACACTACCTTTTTCAACATATTTGTTAATGTTTGGTTATACCGTTCTACCAGACCGTCTGTTTGCGGATGGTAAACGGACATCCATAGTTGTTTTATGTGCAGCAACTTACAGAGTTCCCTCATCACCTTGGACATAAAAGGGGTCCTTTGGTCGGTTAGAACCTCTTTAGGTAGTCCTACTCGGGAAAACATCTCCATTAACTCCTTAGCTATGAGTTTGGCCGAGGAATGTCGCAGTGACACTGCCTCCGGGTACCGAGTGGAGTAGTCTAGAATGACTAAGATGTGTTGATGCCCTCTGGTGGACTTCAGTACTGGGCCTATGAGGTCCATAGCTATTCGGTCAAACGGTACTTCGATAATCGGGAGAGGTACTAGGGGACTATGAAAATGTGGCTGGGGGCTAGTTATCTGGCAGATCAGGCAAGACTTATAAAACTCTTCCACTTCTTTGAATATGCTGGGCCAGTAAAACCGCTGTAGAATATGATCCTGAGTTTTCTGCAGCCCCAGGTGACCCCCGAGAACGTGTTGGTAGGTTAGATCTAATAGAAGCTTGCGATAAGCCTTGGGGACCACCAACTGTTCAATAGGCTCACCCCGTAGTTGGTTTACCCGATACAACATATCCTGATGAACCCAGGTTTTGTGGTTCACCATCTACTATTAACACATTTTCCCAGGCACGGGATAGGGTTGGGTCCTGACGTTGGGCGGTACCAAAATTATTCCCGGAGACATTGTGGTTTGCCAAATCAGGACCCGGCGGCAAGTCCTCCACGTCTCCCCCATCACACCTAGCGGGGTTGTCTCCCCCACTTCCACCAAAATGGCGGTCACCCCTACCGCTGGCCCTTCGGTCTCAGGTTCCTATGGTTCTGGTCTCCCACCTGAGTGGGGCCACTCTGCTAGGGTTACCCCTGTCTCATGGTGAGTCCATTTTTTTTTTTTCGGGGACGCCTTCTACCTGCAGCTCCAGGGAACGGCCATGGGGGCGGCCTGTGCGCCATCCTATGCCTGCCTGTTCCTGGGGCTGTGGGAGAGGGAGGTGTTCCTCGCGGAGGTATACTGTGACATTGGCGGGGTCCAGATGTGGGCCCGCTACATTGACGATATCTTTGTCGTGTGGCAGGGCCCACAATCTGGATTCACTGAGCTGGTGGGGTTGCTCAATTATAACAACCGTAATATTACATTGACATCTAGGATCAACAAGACATACCTTGACTTTCTTGATGTGCAGATTCGTGTAGACGACTCCGGCAGGATATCCACAGACCTGTTCCGCAAGGCAACGTCCACCAACTCTGTCCTTCATGCGCAGTCGTGTCACCCGCAGAACCTTGTCCGCAGTATTCCATATGGCCAGTTCCTAAGGGCCAGGAGAAGAGGCTTTCAACAGTCAGTCTCGGGACCTGCAAAAAAGATTTTACGACCGTGGATACTCGGACGCAAACATCACACAGTGTCATCAGAAAGCTAAACAAGCACAGAGAGACTCACTTCTGGCATACAACCGCAAACGGTATAAACAAGTCGATAAGGTACGGTTCATTACCTCGTTTAACCTGCAATGGAAATCTATCCGAGATACATTAGCAAAGTATTGGGAGATCTTACAACTCGACCCCATCTTGGCCAAAATATTACCTACCTGTCCCTCCATTACATACAGACGCACCAAAAACTTAAAAGACCTGTTGGTAAACAGCTACCATCCAGGTCATCAGACCAAATTGAATCCCGAGTCAAAAGGTCCCAAATGGGGATGCACCCCATGTGGGAGGTGCGTGGCATGCCCCAAACATTGATAGGACTACTTCCTTCAGTAACCCACTTACCAATAGAAAACAATACACTATCACACATACTATCACCTGTAATACGCCAGGGGTGATATATGTTGGGAAGTGTCCATGCAAACGCATTTATGTTGTGTTGACATCCAGGGAGCTTAAGAGGAGGACACGTGAACACGTTCTGGGCATTGAGGCCGCCAAAGACGAAAAAGATGCGACTTTGCTAAAAACGATTCCCAAACATTTTAAATTGTTCCACGACTATGATAGTTCGCAATTTAGAATCTGTGGGATTGACAGGGTATATATGACACCACGCGGTGGTAACTGGAGGAAGGTATTGGCGCAGAAAGAAGTACGCTGGATTCACGAACTAGACAGCATGACACCCAGGGGGCTAAATAAGCACCTTTCCTTTGCCCCATTTCTATAATGGACATGCCCTTCGGCTGATGCCTCGTTTGATATTCCCTGTTTTTTAGTTCCCTTGGGGTCCCCCTGCCCATCCCGGGTCCCTTGTTTTTAATTAATTTTTATTGTCTGTCGTTCCTCTATTTGTTAACATGTTGTGCTTTCTTCATTTACTTGTAGCACTACCTTTGACGCCTGCTGAAGTGGAGGATCACACTAGTGGAGTTATGGTTCCATACAGAGTCTATCACTGTGTACAAGGCTGTCTAAATATCTTTGGACTTCTTTGGGTTATATGCTGGCTGCATAACTACAATAGCCCTACCGATAGTGTATAATAACCTTTTTTTCAATCGAGATGGTTTGACTAGTTATACCCCTCATGCTGTGTAATTTATTTTTATTTTCCTTTTCCTTTTTCTATCACGGCACTGCGCACCCTATTCACTTGTTTGTCACTTGTGTCTCTGTCTCATGTTAAGCAAACAATACGCTCTGGTTTTGCTTTATGTATTATACAATTTTTTTATACATTTTTTTATCAATTTGGCACGCATATTATCATTAATTGTGTATGCTTTAGTATTATAACAATTTACACTCCTTGGTTGGGCGTTCCTAATACCGCTTACATATAAACGGATTATATTCATGCACTTAGCACTTTATCTTAAGGTATATAAACCCTTGCTCTGGAATATTGGCATTTGTGCCATTGTTTTCCTCCTAATATATGTGGGTGCACTTATCACACTGTACATGGTGCATGTGAACATAATGTGTCTGAATATGGCTAGGCAATATATCATCGCGGAGTGGTCAGGTGCAGCTCACTGCCCACGCTGCGTTGTTGTTATCTGTTATTTGCCTTTTACCAATATTATAGGGGGTTAATTGTGTCCTTCACATATGTTACTGTTACTTTTATTTTATTCAATTTATTTTTACTCTTTGATAGTTTTTTTATGTGATGGCCAGGCATCCCCCATCTTGGCCCCATATGAAATATAAAACAAACTATTATGTACAATGATCATCTGCCCATGTCCGGAGGAAGCTGTGGGCTGGTATTCGAATCTCTGCGTGAGGCATGTCGTGCGATCGTGTGTTGGATCATGTGATCGCTCCGTCACACAGGCTCCGCCTGCGGTGCCGGTGTTCGGCGTTCCCCACTGCCCGTGAGCCTGTGGTGTGGGCGTTGCTCCGTCGACGCCTCTGACATCGCGGTCACGTGTCCTGTCATGTGCTCGTCGCATCACTATCCTCCCTCCTCCTGGAGTCTGTGGCCTCCTTGCCTTCCGGCGGTGCTGCCACTCAGGCGCTTGGCCACGCCCATTGTACCACCCACAGCGTTTCCTCCGATTATCTGGGCTTTGGATTGGTTCTTTTGGCGCTTTCTGGGCGTATTTCAAGATACACCTGTGACAGTGCGGTCATGTGTTTGTGCACATGATCGCTTTTTCAGCCCAGTCCTGCCCCTATCAGGCTTACTTGCCTCCACTGATTGGTCCCCAGCACTGGAGTCTCTACTCCATTGGTGCAGATGTCATAAGGTCCTGCAATTTGCAATCTTAACTATCCTCTACACACCTGTGTGGGCACTATATAGGGGAGATGTTTTTATTCGTCTCTATATCCCCGGAAGAAGCCAGGTTTACTGGCGAAACGGCGTTGGGTCAGGAGTCGGCTGAGAGATCGATACACCACACAGAGTATGCTAATTCTGTCCTCTTACCTAACCTCAATATTTTTACAACTGCCTTCCTTGTACTTTGTTTGGGGCGTTGCTGCCATGAGGTTTCTTGGTATGTTTTTATAGCCAGTATTCTTTATCCCTGTCTCTTGGTGTGCTGATCTCCCGGCCTCTCCTTCTTATTATTGTGTATGTATGTATGTATATGTTTTATGTACTTTTATGTATATCTATAATAAAGCCTTTTGGATTTTCATACATGTGAAAGTCATGTTCATTTTTTGGTGATGATCCCTGTCTCATGGGTATCAGTCACTCTCATAGCAGACCACAGTGCAGGGAAGCCTCTCCCTATTATAAGTTCATAGTGTAAATTTAGGGCACTAAAATTACCACTTCGTGTTTAGGGCAACTACCACTTCGAGTCCATCTGTCAGCCCCTGTGGTTAGAGACACCAGGGCGGTGGGATAGTCTTTTAAGTCTCCATGGATGCACATGGCCCTGACTTTCCGGCCAGTATACTCCATTGACCGTACCAGGGGAGCCCTTACTAGGGACACCAGACTCCCTGAGTCCAGCAGAGCCTCTGCTGGAGTGTCTCTTACCTCCACCTGGCACAGGTGGTTTAGAGTTTTTGAGGTACCTGCTGCACACAGCTTCCTGGCATATAGCGACTGATGGTAGCTATAGTGAGTATCCATGGGTTCCACCTGATGGGGGCAGTCAGCTTTTACATGACCCGGCTCCTGACACCACCAGCAGACTATCAGAGCCAGGTCCGTAGAGGGTACACCCCGGGTGGGTTTGGTTGGTACAAGTCGCCAGGTCTGGGATGGAGATTTATGGGGTTTGACTGCAAACCTCCCAATAGAATTCCCTGTAACAGTCTTAGTAGCCTTGTAACGCTCCACCATTTCTAGGGAGTTGCCAGGAGACACCTGGCCTATCCAGTGCTAGAGAGGGGGTGGCAGAGCCCTCCAAAACATATCAGCCAATAGTCTATCCAGCATAGCTGGCAGACTCAGCACATCAGGCTGTAGCCACTTTTGCAAGAGGTGGAGTAAGTCATAATACTGGGTCCTCGCAAGCTCAGCCGGCTTAAACCACCACTGATGTACCCGCTGGGCCCGGACCAACACATTCACCCCCAGTCTTGCCAAAATCTCACCCTTTACTTTTTGGTAGTTGGCCTCTTGATCATCCAGCAAGTCGAAATACACCTGCTGTAGGTTGTGGTCGGATAGGGGGAGAGGCGAATTAGAAAGGTTAGATAGGGAACAGAGGCGGGCAAAGATAAGATCCAGAGTGTGACCATCTCTGTGGGTGGGAGCTGAAGACCACTATGATAGGCCGAAGGAGAAAGAAAGTGATAGGAGTTTAGAGGTGGCCGAGTGGCAGGTGTCAATAGGGATGTTGAAGTGGGTGGGTTTCCCTCCTACACCGAAGCGTGACAGCTGGTCAGAGTTGATGGGAAGATGGATGGAGCCAAATACAGGGCATTCCTGGAGTGAAAACTGTTGGAGGCTACAAAAGACTTGAGACTGGGCCGGAGGTTCATCTTCCAGGAGGACAATGACCTTAAACATACAGCTAGAGCTACAATGGGATGGTTTAGATCAAAGCATATTCATCTGTTAGAATCACCCAATCAAAGCCCAGACCTAAATCCCATTGAGTATCTGTGGCAGGACTGGAAAATTGCTGTTCAATGACACTCTCCGTCCAGTCTGACCAAGCTTGAGCTATTTTTCAAAGAAGAATGTGCAAATATTTTATCCTCTAGATGTGCAAAGCTGGTAGAGATGTACCCAAAAGACTTGCAGTTGTAATTGCAGCGAAATGTGGCCCTACAAAGAATGAACTCAGGGGGCTGAATACAAATGCACGACACACTTTTCAGATTTTAATTTATTACAAATAAAAAAACATGTATTGTTTTCTTTTTATTTCACACATACTTGCTGCTTTGTGATGGTCTATTACATAAAATCCCTATAAAAATACATTTACATTTGTGGGTGAAACGTGAAAAAATTTGGAAAGGTTCAAGGGGTATGAATACTTTTTCAGGACACTGCATATACACACGTGTTGATACCCTTTCTTTAACCCTTTCAAGACCAGACTTAATTTTGTAAATGTGACGTGTCATTTTATGGGTTAATAACTTTGGAATGCTTTTATTTGTCTGAGCCATTCTGAGACTGTTTTCTCGTGACATCTTGTATTTGATGTTAGGGGTAAATTTGGGTCGATAAGCTTTACCCTTATATTATAAAAAGTCCCAAATTTAAAGAAAATTTTGAAAAAAAAAATAATTTTCTAAATTTGGATTTCTACGCATTAAAGGCAGATAGTTATACCTAATTAAATAGTTTTTACTTAAGATTTCCTATATGTCTACTTTATGTTGGCATCATTACATTTTATTTTTTTAGGACGTTAGAAGGCTTAGAATTTAAGAAGCAATTTTTAAAATTTTCTGTAACATTTTCAAAACCAACTTTTTCAAGGACCAATTATTTTTTTTTTTCGTAATTCATTATCAAACATACAAAAAAAAACATATACAACATCAGACCATCCAAAAGGTCCGTATTAGAATAGACATTATTATAATGACATTTTACCCCATATACCCACCCCTCCACCCAATTGGAGAAAGGAAGGGCGAGAGAGGGGAGAGAGAGAAAAAAAAAAAAAACCTGACCGCCACGGCCCTGGTTCAACCATTTCTTCCATATTTTATCCGTTTTTCTACACCTATCTTCATATCCCTCAGACGCCCTTTCCAATTTGATCAAATTAAGAACTGCTTCCTGCCACTGTCTCGGTGTGGGATGGTCTTTATTAACCCACTTCCTTAGAATAAGCAATCTAGCCTGAAATAATACTTTATTCAAAACCGATCGTATTGCTTTATTTAGTTTAAGATGTGCTGTGGCCCCTAAGATACAGACTAGAGGGTCGTCCATCACTCGAATACCCCAAAATACTGATGTAATCTCTACAATCTCTTTCCAGTATCTTACCAGTTTGGGACATCTCCAAAGACAATGTATAAGATCTGCCCTCTCTTCCCCCCCCCCCCCCCCCCCCACATTTTGGGCACGTATCCGAAATTCTAACCCCCATTTTTTTTAGCACCCAGGGAGTTTGATGCAGCCTATGAACTATAAAGAATTGAGACATTTTATGTGAGGCCCTTTCCGATACCTTAATATAGCTTCTGAGGGCATCTTTCCATTTTTCTTCAGTGAAGGCTGGGATCTCCATTTCCCACTTTCCTCTAGCTAGTAATGTTATTAGTTCTTTTTTTGCCTCCATCAGTATCCCATATCTTTTTGTTGTAATTCCTATTTTTTCCTCACCATTACTAAATTTATATATTCTGTTTGATTCTTCTTTTCTATATTTGTTTGAATTAACTGATATCTTAACTGCATTTTTAAGCTGTAAATATTTATAGCTATCCTTTTGGGAGATCCCAAACTCCATTACCAAGGTAGTTACCAAGGTAGCAAAGTCCTTCAGTTTATCTCTCTCAAATACTTGAGCTAAGTATTTTATTCAAAAAAATCACAGAAAAAACTAAGATAAAAACATCCTGCACGATATGATACAAATTTGCGGATGTCCCTGGCCATATTATTGAAGAAAACCACAGAAATAAGATAATAATGCACTTATTAAAGCAGATGCAAGCACTATATATGTACTAAGTCCTCACTCTGATATGATAATGTCTGAGACACTTAGTCAATATATTTTGATCAAAACACATCTAAGCCGCCTACCGAACGCCAAGGTGGTCTCAGGTCAGGCGGTCCTACGCTAAACCTACCTAAGCCGTTGGGCTTCTATGTTCAGGAGCGCAGACGCCGCACATATGGTGTGCTGCTCCTAGTAACCTCCATGTGCATCAAGCAACCAATGGGAGGAGGAGCAAGCACAGCCATATGTACCACCTAATTAAGGCGCTCATTGGATAGGGGATGGGGGCAAAAGTGCAGAGGAATGCTACTCCCAAGATACTAGGTGCGCATTCACACTTGAAGGTGCCACTCCCTCAAGCAAACACTACATAAACAAAAAAATCACAGAAAAAACTAAGATAAAAACATCCTGCACGATATGATACAAATTTGCGGATGTCCCTGGCCATATTATTGAAGAAAACCACAGAAATAAGATAATAATGCACTTATTAAAGCAGATGCAAGCACTATATATGTACTAAGTCCTCACTCTGATATGATAATGTCTGAGACACTTAGTCAATATATTTTGATCAAAACACATCTAAGCCGCCTACCGAACGCCAAGGTGGTCTCAGGTCAGGCGGTCCTACGCTAAACCTACCTAAGCCGTTGGGCTTCTATGTTCAGGAGCGCAGACGCCGCACATATGGTGTGCTGCTCCTAGTAACCTCCATGTGCATCAAGCAACCAATGGGAGGAGGAGCAAGCACAGCCATATGTACCACCTAATTAAGGCGCTCATTGGATAGGGGATGGGGGCAAAAGTGCAGAGGAATGCTACTCCCAAGATACTAGGTGCGCATTCACACTTGAAGGTGCCACTCCCTCAAGCAAACACTACATAAACAAAAAAATCACAGAAAAAACTAAGATAAAAACATCCTGCACGATATGATACAAATTTGCGGATGTCCCTGGCCATATTATTGAAGAAAACCACAGAAATAAGATAATAATGCACTTATTAAAGCAGATGCAAGCACTATATATGTACTAAGTCCTCACTCTGATATGATAATGTCTGAGACACTTAGTCAATATATTTTGATCAAAACACATCTAAGCCGCCTACCGAACGCCAAGGTGGTCTCAGGTCAGGCGGTCCTACGCTAAACCTACCTAAGCCGTTGGGCTTCTATGTTCAGGAGCGCAGACGCCGCACATATGGTGTGCTGCTCCTAGTAACCTCCATGTGCATCAAGCAACCAATGGGAGGAGGAGCAAGCACAGCCATATGTACCACCTAATTAAGGCGCTCATTGGATAGGGGATGGGGGCAAAAGTGCAGAGGAATGCTACTCCCAAGATACTAGGTGCGCATTCACACTTGAAGGTGCCACTCCCTCAAGCAAACACTACATAAACAAAAAAATCACAGAAAAAACTAAGATAAAAACATCCTGCACGATATGATACAAATTTGCGGATGTCCCTGGCCATATTATTGAAGAAAACCACAGAAATAAGATAATAATGCACTTATTAAAGCAGATGCAAGCACTATATATGTACTAAGTCCTCACTCTGATATGATAATGTCTGAGACACTTAGTCAATATATTTTGATCAAAACACATCTAAGCCGCCTACCGAACGCCAAGGTGGTCTCAGGTCAGGCGGTCCTACGCTAAACCTACCTAAGCCGTTGGGCTTCTATGTTCAGGAGCGCAGACACCGCACATATGGTGTGCTGCTCCTAGTAACCTCCATGTGCATCAAGCAACCAATGGGAGGAGGAGCAAGCACAGCCATATGTACCACCTAATTAAGGCGCTCATTGGATAGGGGATGGGGGCAAAAGTGCAGAGGAATGCTACTCCCAAGATACTAGGTGCGCATTCACACTTGAAGGTGCCACTCCCTCAAGCAAACACTACATAAACAAAAAAATCACAGAAAAAACTAAGATAAAAACATCCTGCACGATATGATACAAATTTGCGGATGTCCCTGGCCATATTATTGAAGAAAACCACAGAAATAAGATAATAATGCACTTATTAAAGCAGATGCAAGCACTATATATGTACTAAGTCCTCACTCTGATATGATAATGTCTGAGACACTTAGTCAATATATTTTGATCAAAACACATCTAAGCCGCCTACCGAACGCCAAGGTGGTCTCAGGTCAGGCGGTCCTACGCTAAACCTACCTAAGCCGTTGGGCTTCTATGTTCAGGAGCGCAGACGCCGCACATATGGTGTGCTGCTCCTAGTAACCTCCATGTGCATCAAGCAACCAATGGGAGGAGGAGCAAGCACAGCCATATGTACCACCTAATTAAGGCGCTCATTGGATAGGGGATGGGGGCAAAAGTGCAGAGGAATGCTACTCCCAAGATACTAGGTGCGCATTCACACTTGAAGGTGCCACTCCCTCAAGCAAACACTACATAAACAAAAAAATCACAGAAAAAACTAAGATAAAAACATCCTGCACGATATGATACAAATTTGCGGATGTCCCTGGCCATATTATTGAAGAAAACCACAGAAATAAGATAATAATGCACTTATTAAAGCAGATGCAAGCACTATATATGTACTAAGTCCTCACTCTGATATGATAATGTCTGAGACACTTAGTCAATATATTTTGATCAAAACACATCTAAGCCGCCTACCGAACGCCAAGGTGGTCTCAGGTCAGGCGGTCCTACGCTAAACCTACCTAAGCCGTTGGGCTTCTATGTTCAGGAGCGCAGACGCCGCACATATGGTGTGCTGCTCCTAGTAACCTCCATGTGCATCAAGCAACCAATGGGAGGAGGAGCAAGCACAGCCATATGTACCACCTAATTAAGGCGCTCATTGGATAGGGGATGGGGGCAAAAGTGCAGAGGAATGCTACTCCCAAGATACTAGGTGCGCATTCACACTTGAAGGTGCCACTCCCTCAAGCAAACACTACATAAACAAAAAAATCACAGAAAAAACTAAGATAAAAACATCCTGCACGATATGATACAAATTTGCGGATGTCCCTGGCCATATTATTGAAGAAAACCACAGAAATAAGATAATAATGCACTTATTAAAGCAGATGCAAGCACTATATATGTACTAAGTCCTCACTCTGATATGATAATGTCTGAGACACTTAGTCAATATATTTTGATCAAAACACATCTAAGCCGCCTACCGAACGCCAAGGTGGTCTCAGGTCAGGCGGTCCTACGCTAAACCTACCTAAGCCGTTGGGCTTCTATGTTCAGGAGCGCAGACGCCGCACATATGGTGTGCTGCTCCTAGTAACCTCCATGTGCATCAAGCAACCAATGGGAGGAGGAGCAAGCACAGCCATATGTACCACCTAATTAAGGCGCTCATTGGATAGGGGATGGGGGCAAAAGTGCAGAGGAATGCTACTCCCAAGATACTAGGTGCGCATTCACACTTGAAGGTGCCACTCCCTCAAGCAAACACTACATAAACAAAAAAATCACAGAAAAAACTAAGATAAAAACATCCTGCACGATATGATACAAATTTGCGGATGTCCCTGGCCATATTATTGAAGAAAACCACAGAAATAAGATAATAATGCACTTATTAAAGCAGATGCAAGCACTATATATGTACTAAGTCCTCACTCTGATATGATAATGTCTGAGACACTTAGTCAATATATTTTGATCAAAACACATCTAAGCCGCCTACCGAACGCCAAGGTGGTCTCAGGTCAGGCGGTCCTACGCTAAACCTACCTAAGCCGTTGGGCTTCTATGTTCAGGAGCGCAGACGCCGCACATATGGTGTGCTGCTCCTAGTAACCTCCATGTGCATCAAGCAACCAATGGGAGGAGGAGCAAGCACAGCCATATGTACCACCTAATTAAGGCGCTCATTGGATAGGGGATGGGGGCAAAAGTGCAGAGGAATGCTACTCCCAAGATACTAGGTGCGCATTCACACTTGAAGGTGCCACTCCCTCAAGCAAACACTACATAAACAAAAAAATCACAGAAAAAACTAAGATAAAAACATCCTGCACGATATGATACAAATTTGCGGATGTCCCTGGCCATATTATTGAAGAAAACCACAGAAATAAGATAATAATGCACTTATTAAAGCAGATGCAAGCACTATATATGTACTAAGTCCTCACTCTGATATGATAATGTCTGAGACACTTAGTCAATATATTTTGATCAAAACACATCTAAGCCGCCTACCGAACGCCAAGGTGGTCTCAGGTCAGGCGGTCCTACGCTAAACCTACCTAAGCCGTTGGGCTTCTATGTTCAGGAGCGCAGACGCCGCACATATGGTGTGCTGCTCCTAGTAACCTCCATGTGCATCAAGCAACCAATGGGAGGAGGAGCAAGCACAGCCATATGTACCACCTAATTAAGGCGCTCATTGGATAGGGGATGGGGGCAAAAGTGCAGAGGAATGCTACTCCCAAGATACTAGGTGCGCATTCACACTTGAAGGTGCCACTCCCTCAAGCAAACACTACATAAACAAAAAAATCACAGAAAAAACTAAGATAAAAACATCCTGCACGATATGATACAAATTTGCGGATGTCCCTGGCCATATTATTGAAGAAAACCACAGAAATAAGATAATAATGCACTTATTAAAGCAGATGCAAGCACTATATATGTACTAAGTCCTCACTCTGATATGATAATGTCTGAGACACTTAGTCAATATATTTTGATCAAAACACATCTAAGCCGCCTACCGAACGCCAAGGTGGTCTCAGGTCAGGCGGTCCTACGCTAAACCTACCTAAGCCGTTGGGCTTCTATGTTCAGGAGCGCAGACGCCGCACATATGGTGTGCTGCTGACCTGAGACCACCTTGGCGTTCGGTAGGCGGCTTAGATGTGTTTTGATCAAAATATATTGACTAAGTGTCTCAGACATTATCATATCAGAGTGAGGACTTAGTACATATATAGTGCTTGCATCTGCTTTAATAAGTGCATTATTATCTTATTTCTGTGGTTTTCTTAAGTATTTTATTCCCTTTTTATCCCAATCTATATCAGAGCTGATCTTTTGCACTTCCTTTAAATTCATATTTTTCCAAATAGGTGTGTACTTCAAGTACCCTTTAATATCCAGTGTTTTTTTCACTTATACCCATATATATTCCAATAAATTCATTATCCTATTTCTTGTACTATTTCTTCCCAGTGTTCCTGATTCCAATACCTCTAAGTGATTAATATCCCCACTCCACCCCATTTTTATTAATTCTTCCCTCCCCACTAATCCTTTTAAACTTCCTTTTATCTGACTGTATTGAGTTATTAAATAATAAAAGAAACAATTTGGAACTGCAAGTCCACCTTCTCTTACTGGGAGCTGAAGGACTTCTCTCCTTATCCTAGGGATATCACCCTTCCAAATAAAATCCCCCATTAAGCTATCCAACAACCCAAAAGTTTTCTTTGGCAACCATATTGGGGCATTTTGTAATACGCATAATATTTTGGGAAGGAAAATAATTTTTATTAAATTCACCCGACCTTGAATTGACATTAGTAGTTTTTTCCAAATGTGTATTTTGGCTCTAAGTTTTTTTATTAGAGGGAGTACATTTAACTAGGGATGAGCGAACTCGAACTGTATAGTTCGGGTTCGTACCGAATTTTGGGGTGTCCGTGACACGGACCCGAACCTGGACATTTTCGTAAAAGTCCGGGTTCGGGTTCGGTGTTCGTCGCTTTCTTGGCGCTTTTGTGACGCTTTGTGACGGACTTGATTATTGATCGATCTGCAGCTGTGGGTCATTGAGCTGCTGATACTCAATTGCTCACTGTTTTTAGGCTGCCCAGACCGTTTGTCAGTCACTTTTTTCTGGGGTGATCGGCGGCCATTTTGTGTCTTGTGGTGCGACCAAGTGCATTTAACCCTCAATGGTGTGGTTGTTTTTTGGCTAAAGCCTACATCAGGGTGAAGCTGTCACACCAAGTGCATTTAACCAGCAATAGTCTGTTTATTTTTTGGCCATATACTACATCAGGGGCAAGCTGCGCCTGTCACCAAGTGCATTTAACCCTCAATGGTGTGGTTGTTTTTTGGCTAAAGCCTACATCAGGGTGAAGCTGTCACACCAAGTGCATTTAACCAGCAATAGTCTGTTTATTTTTTGGCCATATACTACATCAGGGGCAAGCTGCGCCCGTCACCAAGTGCATTTAACCCTCAGTAGTGTGGTTGGTCAAGCTGTCACACCAAGTGCATTTAACCAGCAATAGTCTGTTCATTTTTTGGCCATATACTACATCAGGGGCAAGCTGCGCCTGTCACCAAGTGCATTTAACCCTCAGTAGTGTGGTTGGTCAAGCTGTCACACCAAGTGCATTTAACCAGCAATAGTGTGGTTATTTTTTGGCCATATCCCAGTCTAATTCTGTCAGTAAATCTGTACCTGTCACCCAGCGCCTAAATACTAGGCCTCAAATTTATATCCCGCTAAATCTGTCATTACCGCTGTACTGTTCTGGCTGGGCAAGTTATTTAGTGTCCGTCAAAGCACATTTTTTGTTCTGGGTTGAAATACAATTCCCAATTTAGCAATTTCCTAATTTAGTGGTTTCTGCTGTATCAGAGCTATTTGAAATCTATCCCTAAAAGGGTATATAATATTCAAGGTGCACATAGGGACATTCAGAATAACTTCACTCACACGCTACTGTGCATTTCCAAGTCTAATTCCATCAGTAAATCTATACCTGTCACCCAGCGCCTAAATACTAGGCCTCAAATTTATGTGTAATCTCATTTTATTCATTTTTGGTTTTCATAAGCAAAAGAGTCATTACATCACAGGCATTGAAACAAGTAATGTGGACAAAGTCCAACACAGGGACACGCAGGACCCTCACGAAAACAGTTGAAATATCATAAAGGTAATGGCCATTAGTGGGACACGGTTGTCCCTACCAAACAGAGAACCCCAATCAGGGAGGGCTAACCCTATGCAGACGAATTATCCGCGTTCTAATCCCCGAGAGGACAAATAATCGCACAAAGAGAGTAAACCTGAACGGGGGACCCAACCATACAATAGACATAAAAGACACAGAAGGGAAGAGGAATGGGAATGGGAAGCGGGAAGGGTACTAAGGATGATACGTCTGACAAAAACCCTACAAGGGAAAAATTCAGGGACACACCAAATCACCAAATCTCTGAGAGTCTAAAAAGAGAATCAGAGGATTGTATCTTTTCTGGTAAATCCCACCTCTCTCCTGGCTATCTGCTATCAACTCTTCCATCCTAAGAATATGCTTCAATTCCTTGGCCCATTCAGACAAAGTGGGCGGGGCAGTGGTTTTCCAGTGTCTTGGAATCACCATGCGCGCCGCTGCCAAGAAGAGGCGTAGTGCGCCTTTCTTAACTTGCGAGATAGAGCCAGGAATTAAAGACAGCAATGTAATCTGGGGTGTATTAGCTACGGACTGGTTCGAAAAGCTGGTATAGATGCTCAAAACTTTCTCCCAGAACGGTTTTATCCGCTGGCAGTCCCACCAGATATGCAGCATGGAACCTCGCTCCCTTTCACACCGCCAGCAGTGATCGGGAACCGACGGGAACATCTGGTGCAGAGTAGTAGGGCAGTAGTACCACCTAGAGACAATTTTATAATTCTTCTCTTTAATTTGAGATGCCATGGACATCCCATGGTAGAGTGTACATATTTTCTCTACCTCCTCCGCCGAGAAGGTAACCTGCAAGTCTCTTTCCCATTTTGCGAAGCAGGGGGCTCTGTCACCATTTTGGGATTGTAGCAGAACCTGATACATGGATGATATTGTACCGCGACCGTCGATGGAGGCCAGGTAAAGTTTGTCGAAATCTGTCAACTGACCTACTGCTCCACCTTGGAACGTCTGAGCCACAAAAGACCTAACCTGAGCATACCCCAACCATGGAACTTGTGCAAAAGCCACATTCTGTCTAAGGCAGTCAATGGAGGATAAGAGCCCCGAGGTGACTAAGTCCCTAACTCTCAGGATCCCATCCCCTACGGTCTTAATGAGAAAAGCAGATGGTCGAAGACCCGGTAAAAATGCAGGATTGCCATGCAATGGGGTCATGGGGCCTGGTCTAGCTGACACCTGTGACATGGAGATCCATTTATCCCAGATAGATAGGACGTGTCTTACCAGGTATGGCCATTCCTCAGGGGCCGGACGTTTATCCAATTCAAGCCAAGGCAGCGCTTGAAGAGGGAGAGGAGACAAAGACTGCTCCAAACCTATCCACAACTTCTGAGCATCCTTATGTAGCCAGTCCCTGAGTCTGGTTAGCACAGAGGCGCTATGATAGATTAGCATGTCTGGGAGGCCAAACCCGCCCAGGGATTTCTGTTTAGTCAGGACTTGCCTCCCCAACCTAGGCTTGCTAGCTTGCCATATGAACTTATTCAAGCCTTTCTGCAGCTCTTGGAAGTACGACCGTGGTACGTATATCGGGACAGTTTGAAAGAGGTAAAGAAACCTCGGTAGGATGTCCATCTTGAAGGCAGACATGCGGCCAAACCATGACAGCTTCCTGAGGGAATATTTCTGCATGTCCTCCAGCGTCCTCCTCTGCAGAGGCAAGTAGTTGAGAGAAAAAAGCAAATGTAGCTGCGCAGGGATCTGGACACCCAAATACACCAAACTTTGCTCCTTCCATTTGAAAGAAAAGTTAGTTCTAAGAGCGTTTACATCCACCTCAGACAGAGAAATGTTAAGTAGCTCCGTCTTAGAGAGATTCACCTTAAAATTGCTCAAGTGGCCAAATCTGTCAAACTCCCGGAGCAAAGATGGGATTGAGGTATGAGGGGATGACACGTATAGGAGCAAATCGTCCGCGTACAACGCCAGTTTCTGTTGTCTATTCCTGACAGTAACACCTGGGATATCGGGATTGAGGCGGATAGCCTGAGCGAGATGTTCCATTTGTAATACATATAGGAGAGGGGAGAGTGGACAGCCCTGACGGGTTCCATTATGGATCTCAAAAGGAGGTGCTAGGACCCCATTAACCCTAACTCTAGCTGTGGGGTTAGTGTATAAGGCCGACACATAATCCATAAATCTATGTCCCAATCCAAGATGTCGCAAGGAGGCTAACATAAATCGCCAATGGACCCTGTCAAATGCCTTTTCAGCATCTACAGACATCAAAACAACAGGGATCTGATTGTTTTGCACATGGTGGATCAATGTGATGGTGTGTATGGTATTGTCTCTGGCTTCTCTGCCAGGGACAAAGCCCACTTGATCCAGGCTAATACATTGCGGTAGAATCAGCCGCAACCTATTCGCCAGGATCTTGGAATAGACCTTAATGTCGCAATTTATTAAAGATATCGGCCTATAATTACCACAGACCGTACTATCTTTATTGGGCTTGGGAATGACAACGACATGAGCCTCTAAGGATTGTTTAGGGAAGGGACAAGCAGGAGAGATGCAATTGAACGCTTTTGCCATTAGGGGACTAAGTAGATCAAGGAATCTTTTATAGAAAGCGCCAGTAAATCCATCCGGCCCCGGGCTCTTATGACCTTTAAGAGATTTAATCACCAGTTTTACCTCAGTCTCAGAGAAGGGTAGATCCAGATCAGCTTGCTGCTCAGGCGTAATCGCGGGCAGGGCCGTCTCAGCTAGATAGGAAGATATACGACCGTCCAGATCAGAGGGCCTCATGTCCGCAAACTGGCCTCTGATATTATACAAAGATGCATAGTATTCTCTGAAAGCTTCAGCAATATGGAGAGGATGATGCAATGTCTTACCTCGCGAATCCTTAATCTCAGGGATATAGGATTGCAATGATTTAGGATGGAGAAGTTTGGCAAGGGCCGAACCACATTTATTGGCGTTCTCAAACAAAAAGCCCTGATATCTTTCCCTATCGTGCGCATGTCTCCTGCTGATCTCCTCCCTCAATTTATCTCTCACTGAGGACAATTCTGACAACAGATCTGGAGTACGAGAACCCTTATGAAGGGACTCAAGGCGAAGTAACTCGTCCGATAAGCTCCTAATGCGTGCCTCCCTTTCTTTTTTCAGTCTCGAACCATGTTGGATAAAAACCCCCCTCAAAACACACTTAAGTGCTTCCCACTGCAGAGGAGGAGCTGTGGAGTCATTGGCGTGAGTGACCATGAAGTCTGAAATGGATTTCTCTATGGCTTGTCTACAGACCATATCCTTCAATAAATGCGCGTTGAGCCGCAAAGTCCACTCTTTAGCTACTAAATCAGGAAGAGCCAGGGTAAGAAAAACTGGGGCATGATCCGACCACAATATCGATCCAACACCCACCTTAGGCTGATAGGACAAAGCATGATGAGAGATAACGAACAGGTCAATCCTACTATAGGAGTCATGAGCTGGAGAGTAGTATGTGTAATCACGGCTCGTCGGGTTTAACACCCTCCAGACATCCACCAACCTATTGGATCGCAAAACAGAGCGGACCCTAGTAAGGGTCGAGTGCGGAATTAGTGATCTACCTAGAGAGGTGTCCAGCAACGGATCAAGAGGTAAGTTAAAGTCCCCTCCCAGCAGTACAATACCATCCAAGAAAGGTTCCATTTTTGACATAATAGCGGCAAATGCCTTACCTTGACCCGAATTCGGGAGATATATATTACCTACTGTGTACACTCTCCCATGTATGACCAGCTTGACAAAGACGTATCGTCCAGAACTGCAAGATCTAGAATCCAAAACAGAACAGGGTAAATTTTTGTTCAACGCTATCGAGACACCTTTTGCTTTAGCATCTGGGTTAGTACTATGGAACCAAGTGGTGTACGTTCTGGATCTGAAATTTGGTACATGATGCGTCCTAAAATGTGTCTCCTGAAGAAGTAGGATCTGAGCCTTTTCTTTTTGTAACCCAGCTAGGATCATTGCCCTTTTGTCTGGAATATTAAAGCCCCTAACATTCAGGGAGACCAGTTTGATCTCCGCTCTCTGATTAGTCGGAGGTGCCATGACCAAATTACAGGGAAACCCTAACAGGATAAGTGACAGGAGCGGGGGTGGGGAAACACACACCGGTAAAACCACACAACAGAGAATCACACAGAGACACAACGATACACAAAATAAGGGAAGGGAAAAGGAAATCAGACAAGACAAGACCACAAAAAGAACAAAGGAGAAAAACTACAGACAGACACAATCCCAGACAGGGGAGACACCCTAAGGTATCAAGAAAACCTCGGGAATGAGGTGAATAAACGAATAAACGTTAAATAGGGAACTGTCTTCCAACAGCAAGTGTAGAGACCTGCCTGAGAGTATCATTGACCAACTTTACACTCCAGCACGCCTCAGATAGATGGCGGGCAGAGAAGGGGGAGAGCCGCTCCATAAGAATGCACGCAACCCCGGCAAAAACACAGGAAACTCAGTAACCAGAGATAAAACTGCGGGGAAGGGATGCCTGGTGAGATGGGATGCTTCTTCCTAGGAAAAGAGGACCCCGACCCTAGAACATATAGAAGAGACAGGCACTTGAGCGCTGGATTTAAGCCAATAGAGGCTTCGTGGGGAAACAGTGGAGAGGAGCACATCCCGCTCCCCAAAATATAGTTAAGAGACACAATCAGAAAGGCTGTCTCCTGTCATCCACCCCTCTGCTCCGCCCTGGAGAGGCAGCCTTCCAAACCGAGAATCTCGACGGGATCGGGGGGGTGATTGTCCAGTCAGGAAGTTCAATATCAGGGAGGCCCAGCGCTGCTAAGAAATCGGCTAACTCAGATGGGTCACGTAGTTCATAGCGCTTGCCCCCCCTTCTGACCACCAACTGGAACGGATAACCCCACATATAGGGGATGTCCCTTTCACGGAGGCATTCCAGCAAGGGACGGAGAGCTCTTCTCTGCTGTAATGTGGAGCGAGCCAGGTCCTGCAAAAGAGAGACATGAGCACCCCTGAACTCGATCGTAGCGGTGTTGCGCGCCTTCCACATAATCTCCTCTTTGATGGAATAATAATGGAGGCGACATATCACATCCCTGGGTCTGGCAGGATCTTGAACAGTTCTTGCAAGGTGCGAATAAGATCAGCAGAAGGAATAGCTTCAGGGAGGCCCCGCAGCCTAATATTGTTGCGCCTACTACGATTTTCCACATCTTCATGTAGACGATAAAGCTGACTGATGTGTAGATCTCTCTGCACACCTTTATCTTCCAGCATGTCCAGGTGGGAGGACAGTTCAGCCTGATGGGAGGATACATCGTCCACCCTCTCCTCTACCACTTGCAGATTTGTGGATAGGGTATGGTTTGTAGGAGGTTTCTAGGCGTGCAATAAACTGTTCCATCTCTTGCCTGGTCGGCAGTTGTCGGACATGGGCTCTCCAGTCCCAGGGTGGCTCCTCCAAGTCCACCGTAGGGATAGCCTGGGATAAGGCCTGTTTTTGTGGAGTCTGCGCGGCCTGAACCGGCGACGAGGAGTCTCGTGGGGCCTGGCAAGATGGCGCCGACCCGTAGTCTCCGCCAGACATAGCGCCGGCCGGAGGAGGCGAGTCCCTCATCTGGTGTACAGCGGGCGAGTGGGGCTGGTTCATGCTTCGGTGAGCTACCCCTGATTTCTCCACTTGTCTCGAAGACTGCGAGGGCTTGTATGGGGGTGCAGCGACGTTCAACTCACTCACAGCTTGCGGGAGAACCGTGGCGCCCAAGTCGCGGCCCGTTACCTTCTGGCCTTCAGAGGCGAAAAACTGCTGGATGTTCTTATGCCTCACGTCCGTGGGGGTATTAACGGAACCGGCAGAGGATCCCCTTCTCGTCCGAACCATCGGAGCCTGGAAATGCAGGTGCTGGTGAGCTGGAAAAGCTTGCTAAGGCTCTCTCAGGACAGGAGCTCACAGCGATGCGTGTTCACTCCGCCATAGTCAGGACACGCCCCCCCTAGGCCTCAAATTTATATCCCGCTAAATCTGTCGTTACTGCTGTACTGTTCTGGCTGGGCAAGTTATTTAGTGTCCGTCAAAGCACAGTTTTTGTTCTGGGTTGAAATACAATTCCCAATTTAGTAATTTCCTAATTTAGTGGTTTCTGCTGTATCAGAGCTATTTGAAATCTATCCCTAAAAGGGTATATAATATTCAAGGTGCACATAGGGTCATTCAGAATAACGTCACACACACGCTACTGTGCATTTCCAAGTCTAATTCTGTCAGTAAATCTATACCTGTCACCCAGCGCCTAAATACTAGGCCTCAAATTTATATCCCGCTAAATCTGTCGTTACTGGTGTACTGTTCTGGCTGGGCAAGTTATTTAGTGTCCGTCAAAGCACATTTTTTGTTCTGGGTTGAAATACAATTCCCAATTTAGCAATTTCCTAATTTAGTGGTTTCTGCTGTATCAGGCCTACTTTAAATACATCCCTAAAAGGGTATATAATATTCAAGGTGCACATAGGGTCATTCAGAATAACTTCACACACACGCTACTGTGCATTTCCAAGTCTAATTCCGTCAGTAAATCTATACCTGTCACCCAGTGCCTAAATACTAGGCCTCAAATTTATATCCCGCTAAATCTGTCGTTACTGCTGTACTGTTCTGGCTGGGCAAGTTATTTAGTGTCCGTCAAAGCACAGTTTTTGTTCTGGGTTGAAATACAATTCCCAATTTAGCAATTTCCTAATTTAGTGGTTTCTGCTGTATCAGGCCTACTTTAAATACATCCCTAAAAGGGTATATCAGAATCAAGGTGCTGATAGGGTCATTCAGAATAACGTCACACACACGCTACTGTGCATTTCCAAGTCTAATTCTGTCAGTAAATCTATACCTGTCACCCAGCGCCTAAATACTAGGCCTCAAATTTATATCCCGCTAAATCTGTCATTACTGGTGTACTGTTCTGGCTGGGCAAGTTATTTAGTGTCCGTCAAAGCACATTTTTTGTTCTGGGTTGAAATACAATTCCCAATTTAGCAATTTCCTAATTTAGTGGTTTCTGCTGTATCAGGCCTACTTTAAATACATCCCTAAAAGGGTATATAATATTCAAGGTGCACATAGGGTCATTCAGAATAACTTCACACACACGCTACTGTGCATTTCCAAGTCTAATTCCGTCAGTAAATCTATACCTGTCACCCAGTGCCTAAATACTAGGCCTCAAATTTATATCCCGCTAAATCTGTCGTTACTGCTGTACTGTTCTGGCTGGGCAAGTTATTTAGTGTCCGTCAAAGCACAGTTTTTGTTCTGGGTTGAAATACAATTCCCAATTTAGCAATTTCCTAATTTAGTGGTTTCTGCTGTATCAGGCCTACTTTAAATACATCCCTAAAAGGGTATATCAGAATCAAGGTGCTGATAGGGTCATTCTGAATAACTTCACACACACACTACTGTGCATTTCCAAGTCTAATTCCGTCAGTAAATCTATACCTGTCACCCAGCGCCTAAATACTAGGCCTCAAATTTATATCCCGCTAAATCTGTCGTTACTGCTGTACTGTTTTGGCTGGGCAAGTTATTTAGTGTCCGTCAAAGCACAGTTTTTGTTCTGGGTTGAAATACAATTCCCAATTTAGCAATTTCCTAATTTAGTGGTTTCTGCTGTATCAGAGCTATTTTAAATCTATCCCTAAAAGGGTATATAATATTCAAGGTGCACATAGGGTCATTCAGAATAACTTCACACACACGCTACTGTGCATTTTTCCAAGTCTAATTCTGTCAGTAAATCTATACCTGTCACCCAGCGCCTAAATACTAGGCCTCAAATTTATATCCCGCTAAATCTGTCGTTACTGGTGTACTGTTCTGGCTGGGCAAGTTATTTAGTGTCCGTCAAAGCACATTTTTTGTTCTGGGTTGAAATACAATTCCCAATTTAGCAATTTCCTAATTTAGTGGTTTCTGCTGTATCAGGCCTACTTTAAATACATCCCTAAAAGGGTATATAATATTCAAGGTGCACATAGGGTCATTCAGAATAACTTCACACACACGCTACTGTGCATTTCCAAGTCTAATTCCGTCAGTAAATCTATACCTGTCACCCAGTGCCTAAATACTAGGCCTCAAATTTATATCCCGCTAAATCTGTCGTTACTGCTGTACTGTTCTGGCTGGGCAAGTTATTTAGTGTCCGTCAAAGCACAGTTTTTGTTCTGGGTTGAAATACAATTCCCAATTTAGCAATTTCCTAATTTAGTGGTTTCTGCTGTATCAGGCCTACTTTAAATACATCCCTAAAAGGGTATATCAGAATCAAGGTGCTGATAGGGTCATTCAGAATAACGTCACACACACGCTACTGTGCATTTCCAAGTCTAATTCTGTCAGTAAATCTATACCTGTCACCCAGCGCCTAAATACTAGGCCTCAAATTTATATCCCGCTAAATCTGTCATTACTGGTGTACTGTTCTGGCTGGGCAAGTTATTTAGTGTCCGTCAAAGCACATTTTTTGTTCTGGGTTGAAATACAATTCCCAATTTAGCAATTTCCTAATTTAGTGGTTTCTGCTGTATCAGGCCTACTTTAAATACATCCCTAAAAGGGTATATAATATTCAAGGTGCACATAGGGTCATTCAGAATAACTTCACACACACGCTACTGTGCATTTCCAAGTCTAATTCCGTCAGTAAATCTATACCTGTCACCCAGTGCCTAAATACTAGGCCTCAAATTTATATCCCGCTAAATCTGTCGTTACTGCTGTACTGTTCTGGCTGGGCAAGTTATTTAGTGTCCGTCAAAGCACAGTTTTTGTTCTGGGTTGAAATACAATTCCCAATTTAGCAATTTCCTAATTTAGTGGTTTCTGCTGTATCAGACCTACTTTAAATACATCCCTAAAAGGGTATATCAGAATCAAGGTGCTGATAGGGTCATTCTGAATAACTTCACACACACACTACTGTGCATTTCCAAGTCTAATTCCGTCAGTAAATCTATACCTGTCACCCAGCGCCTAAATACTAGGCCTCAAATTTATATCCCGCTAAATCTGTCGTTACTGCTGTACTGTTTTGGCTGGGCAAGTTATTTAGTGTCCGTCAAAGCACAGTTTTTGTTCTGGGTTGAAATACAATTCCCAATTTAGCAATTTCCTAATTTAGTGGTTTCTGCTGTATCAGAGCTATTTTAAATCTATCCCTAAAAGGGTATATAATATTCAAGGTGCACATAGGGTCATTCAGAATAACTTCACACACACGCTACTGTGCATTTTTCCAAGTCTAATTCTGTCAGTAAATCTATACCTGTCACCCAGCGCCTAAATACTAGGCCTCAAATTTATATCCCGCTAAATCTGTCGTTACTGGTGTACTGTTCTGGCTGGGCAAGTTATTTAGTGTCCGTCAAAGCACATTTTTTGTTCTGGGTTGAAATACAATTCCCAATTTAGCAATTTCCTAATTTAGTGGTTTCTGCTGTATCAGGCCTACTTTAAATACATCCCTAAAAGGGTATATAATATTCAAGGTGCACATAGGGTCATTCAGAATAACTTCACACACACGCTACTGTGCATTTCCAAGTCTAATTCTGTCAGTAAATCTATACCTGTCACCCAGCGCCTAAATACTAGGCCTCAAATTTATATTCAGCTGAATTTGAATACAATACATTGGGCCAAATAATATTTTTGTTGTTGTGGTGAACGATAACAATGAGGAAAACATCTAGTAAGGGACGCGGACGTGGACATGGTCGTGGTGGTGTTAGTGGACCCTCTGGTGCTGGGAGAGGACGTGGCCGTTCTGCCACATCCACACGTCCTAGTGTACCAACTACCTCAGGTCCCAGTAGCCGCCAGAATTTACAGCGATATATGGTGGGGCCCAATGCCGTTCTAAGGATTGTAAGGCCTGAGCAGGTACAGGCATTAGTCAATTGGGTGGCCGACAGTGGATCCAGCACGTTCACATTATCTCCCACCCAGTCTTCTGCAGAAAGCGCACAGATGGCGCCTGAAAACCAACCCCATCAGTCTGTCACATCACCCCCATGCATATCAGGGAAACTGTCTGAGCCTCAAGTTATGCAGCAGTCTCTTATGCTGTTTGAAGACTCTGCTGGCAGGGTTTCCCAAGGGCATCCACCTAGCCCTTCCCCAGCGGTGGAAGACATAGACTGCACTGACGCACAACCACTTATGTTTCCTGATGATGAGGACATGGGAATACCACCTCAGCATGTCTCTGATGATGACGAAACACAGGTGCCAACTGCTGCGTCTTTCTGCAGTGTGCAGACTGAACAGGAGGTCAGGGATCAAGACTGGGTGGAAGACGATGCAGGGGACGATGAGGTCCTAGACCCCACATGGAATGAAGGTCGTGCCACTGACTTTCACAGTTCGGAGGAAGAGGCAGTGGTGAGACCGAGCCAACAGTGTAGCAAAAGAGGGAGCAGTGGGCAAAAGCAGAACACCCGCCGCCAAGAGACTCCGCCTGCTACTGACCGCCGCCATCTTGGACCGAGCACCCCAAAGGCAGCTTCAAGGAGTTCCCTGGCATGGCACTTCTTCAAACAATGTGCTGACGACAAGATCCGAGTGGTTTGCACGCTGTGCCATCAGAGCCTGAAGCGAGGCATTAACGTTCTGAACCTTAGCACAACCTGCATGACCAGGCACCTGCATGCAAAGCATGAACTGCAGTGGAGTAAACACCTTAAAAACAAGGAAGTCGCTCAGGCTCCCCCTGCTACCTCTTCTGCTGCTGCCGCCTCGGCCTCTTCTGCTGCTGCCGCCTCGGCCTCTTCTGCTGCTGCCGCCTCGGCCTCTTCCTCCGCCTCTGGAGGAACGTTGGCACCTGCCGCCCAGCAAACAGGGGATGTACCACCAACACCACCACCACCTCCGTCACCAAGCGTCTCAACCATGTCACACAGCAGCGTTCAGCTCTCCATCTCACAAACATTTGAGAGAAAGCGTAAATTCCCACCTAGCCACCCTCGATCCCTGGCCCTGAATGCCAGCATTTCTAAACTACTGGCCTATGAAATGCTGTCATTTAGGCTGGTGGACACAGACAGCTTCAAACAGCTCATGTCGCTTGCTGTCCAACAGTATGTTGTTCCCAGCCGCCACTACTTCTCCAAGAGAGCCGTGCCTTCCCTGCACAACCAAGTATCCGATAAAATCAAGTGTGCACTGCGCAACGCCATCTGTAGCAAGGTCCACCTAACCACAGATACGTGGACCAGTAAGCACAGCCAGGGACGCTATATCTCCCTAACTGCACACTGGGTAAATGTAGTGGCAGCTGGGCCCCAGGCGGAGAGCTGTTTGGCGCACGTCCTTCCGCCGCCAAGGATCGCAGGGCAACATTCTTTGCCTCCTGTTGCCACCTCCTCCTTCTCGGCTTCCTCCTCCTCTTCTTCCACCTGCTCATCCAGTCAGCCACACACCTTCACCACCAACTTCAGCACAGCCCGGGGTAAACGTCAGCAGGCCATTCTGAAACTCATATGTTTGGGGGACAGGCCCCACACCGCACAGGAGTTGTGGCGGGGTATAGAACAACAGGCCGACGAGTGGTTGCTGCCGGTGAGCCTCAAGCCCGGCCTGGTGGTGTGCGATAATGGGCGAAATCTCGTTGCAGCTCTGGGACTAGCCGGTTTGACGCACATCCCTTGCCTGGCGCATGTGCTGAATTTGGTGGTGCAGAAGTTCATTCACAACTACCCCGACATGTCAGAGCTGCTGCATAAAGTGTGGGCCGTCTGTTCGCTCTTCCGGCGTTCACATCCTGCCGCTGCTCGCCTGTCTGCGCTACAGCGTAACTTCGGCCTTCCCGCTCACCGCCTCATATGCGACGTGCCCACCAGGTGGAACTCCACCTTGCACATGCTGGACAGACTGTGCGAGCAGCAGCAGGCCATAGTGGAGTTTCAGCTGCAGCACGCACGGGTCAGTCGCACTGCGGAACAGCACCACTTCACCACCAATGACTGGGCCTCCATGCGAGACCTGTGTGCCCTGTTGCGCTGTTTCGAGTACTCCACCAACATGGCCAGTGGCGATGACGCCGTTATCAGCGTTACAATACGACTTCTATGTCTCCTTGAGAAAACACTTAGGGCGATGATGGAAGAGGAGGTGGCCCAGGAGGAGGAGGAGGAAGAGGCGTCATTTTTAGCACTTTCAGGCCAGTCTCTTCGAAGTGACTCAGAGGGAGGTTTTTTGCAACAGCAGAGGCCAGGTACAAATGTGGCCAGCCAGGGCCCACAACTGGAGGACGAGGAGGACGAGGATGAGGAGGAGGTGGAGGAGGATGAGGATGAAGCATGGTCACAGCGGGGTGGCACCCAACGCAGCTCGGGCCCATCACTGGTGCGTGGCTGGGGGAAAGGCAGGACGATGACGATATGCCTCCCACAGAGGAGAGCTTGTCCTTACCCCTGGGCAGCCTGGCACACATGAGCGACTACATACTGCAGTGCCTGCGCAACGACAGCAGAGTTGCCCACATTTTAACGTGTGCGGACTACTGGGTTGCCACCCTGCTGGATCCACGCTACAAAGACAATGTGCCCACCTTACTTCCTGCACTGGAGCGTGATAGGAAGATGCGCGAGTACAAGCGCACGTTGGTAGACGCGCTACTTAGAGCATTCCCAAATGTCACAGGGGAACAAGTGGAAGCCCAAGGCCAAGGCAGAGGAGGAGCAAGAGGTCGCCAAGGCAGCTGTGTCACGGCCAGCTCCTCTGAGGGCAGGGTTAGCATGGCAGAGATGTGGAAAAGTTTTGTCAACACGCCACAGCTAACTGCACCACCACCTGATACGCAACGTGTTAGCAGGAGGCAACATTTCACTAACATGGTGGAACAGTACGTGTGCACACCCCTCCACGTACTGACTGATGGTTCGGCCCCATTCAACTTCTGGGTCTCTAAATTGTCCACGTGGCCAGAGCTAGCCTTTTATGCCTTGGAGGTGCTGGCCTGCCCGGCGGCCAGCGTTTTGTCTGAACGTGTATTCAGCACGGCAGGGGGGCGTCATTACAGACAAACGCAGCCGCCTGTCTACAGCCAATGTGGACAAGCTGACGTTCATAAAAATGAACCAGGCATGGATCCCACAGGACCTGTCCGTCCCTTGTCCAGATTAGACATTAACTACCTCCCCTTAACCATATATTATTGTACTCCAGGGCACTTCCTCATTCAATCCTATTTTTATTTTCATTTTACCATTATATTGCGAGGCTACCCAAAGTTGAATGAACCTCTCCTCTGTCTGGGTGCCGGGGCCTAAATATATGCCAATGGACTGTTCCAATGTTGGGTGACGTGAAGCCTGATTCTCTGCTATGACATGCAGACTAATTCTCTGCTGACATGAAGCCAGATCCTCTGTTACGGAACCTCTCTCCTCTGCCTGGGTGCTGGGCCTAAATATCTGACAATGGACTGTTGCAGTGGTGGCTGACGTGAAGCCTGATTTTCTGCTATGACATGCAGACTAATTCTCTGCTGACATGAAGCCAGATCCTCTGTTACGGGACCTCTCTCCTCTGCCTGGGTGCTGGGCCTAAATTTATGAAAATGGACTGTTGCATTGGTGGCTGACGTGAAGCCTGATTCTCTGCTATGATATGAAGACTGATTCTCTGCTGACATGAAGCTAGATTGTCTGTTACGGGACCTCTCTCCTCTGCTTGGATGCTGGGCCTAAATTTATGAAAATGGACTGTTGCAGTGGTGGGTGACGTGAAGCCTGATTCTCTGCTATGATATGAAGACTGATTCTCTGCTGACATGAAGCCAGATTGTCTGTTACGGGACCTCTCTCCTCTGCCTGGGTGCTGGGCCTAAATATCTGACAATGGACTGTTGCATTGGTGGCTGACGTGAAGCCTGATTCTCTGCTATGATATGAAGACTGATTCTCTGCTGACATGAAGCCAGATTGTCTGTTACGGGACCTCTCTCCTCTGCCTGGGTGCTGGGCCTAAATTTATGAAAATGGACTGTTGCAGTGGTGGGTGACGTGAAGCCTGATTCTCTGCTATGACATGAAGACTGATTCTCTGCTGACATGAAGCCAGATTGTCTGTTACGGGACCTCTCTCCTCTGCCTGGGTGCTGGGCCTAAATTTATGAAAATGGACTGTTGCATTGGTGGCTGACGTGAAGCCTGATTCTCTGCTATGATATGAAGACTGATTCTCTGCTGACATGAAGCCAGATTGTCTGTTACGGGACCTCTCTCCTCTGCCTAGGTGCTGGGCCTAAATATCTGACAATGGACTGTTGCATTGGTGGCTGACGTGAAGCCTGATTCTCTGCTATGATATGAAGACTGATTCTCTGCTGACATGAAGCCAGATTGTCTGTTACGGGACCTCTCTCCTCTGCCTGGGTGCTGGGCCTAAATATCTGACAATGGACTGTTGCATTGGTGGCTGACGTGAAGCCTGATTCTCTGCTATGATATGAAGACTGATTCTCTGCTGACATGAAGCCAGATTGTCTGTTACGGGACCTCTCTCCTCTGCCTGGGTGCTGGGCCTAAATTTATGAAAATGGACTGTTACAGTGGTGGGTGACGTGAAGCCTGATTCTCTGCTATGACATGAAGCCAGATTGTCTGTTACGGGACCTCTCTCCTCTGCCTGGGTGCTGGGCCTAAATTTATGAAAATGGACTGTTACAGTGGTGGGTGACGTGAAGCCTGATTCTATGCTATGACATGAAGACTGATTCTCTGCTGACATGAAGCCAGATTGTCTGTTACGGGACCTCTCTCCTCTGCCTGTGTGCTGGGCCTAAATTTATGAAAATGGACTGTTACAGTGGTGGGTGACGTGAAGCCTGATTCTCTGCTATGACATGAAGACTGATTCTCTGCTGACATGAAGCCAGATTGTCTGTTACGGGACCTCTCTCCTCTGCCTGGGTGCTGGGCCTAAATTTATGAAAATGGACTGTTGCATTGGTGGCTGATGTGAAGCCTGATTCTCTGCTGACATGAAGCCAGATTGTCTGTTACGGGACCTCTCTCCTCTGCCTGGGTGCTGGGCCTAAACTTATGAAAATGGACTGTTACAGTGGTGGGTGACGTGAAGCCTGATTCTCTGCTATGACATGAAGACTGATTCTCTGCTGACATGAAGCCAGATTGTCTGTTACGGGACCTCTCTCCTCTGCCTGGGTGCTGGGCCTAAATTTATGAAAATGGACTGTTTCATTGGTGGCTGACGTGAAGCCTGATTCTCTGCTATGATATGAAGACTGATTCTCTGCTGACATGAAGCCAGATTGTCTGTTACTGGACCTCTCTCCTCTGCCTGGGTGCTGGGCCTAAATTTATGAAAATGGACTGTTACAGTGGTGGGTGACGTGAAGCCTGATTCTCTGCTATGACATGAAGACTGATTCTCTGCTGACATGAAGCCAGATTGTCTGTTACGGGACCTTTCTCCTCTGCCTGGGTGCTGGGCCTAAATATCTGACAATGGACTGTTGCATTGGTGGCTGACGTGAAGCCTGATTCTCTGCTATGACATGAAGACTGATTCTCTGCTGACATGAAGCCAGATTCTCTGTTACGGGACCTCTCTCCTCTGCCTGGGTGCCGGGGCCTAAATATCTGAGAATGGACTGTTCCAGTGGTGGGTGACATGAAGCCAGATTCTCTGCTATGGGACCTCTCTCCAATTGATTTTGGTTAATTTTTATTTATTTAATTTTTATTTTAATTCATTTCCCTATCCACATTTGTTTGCAGGGGATTTACCTACATGTTGCTGCCTTTTGCAGCCCTCTAGCCCTTTCCTGGGCTGTTTTACAGGCTTTTTAGTGCCGAAAAGTTCGGGTCCCCATTGACTTCAATGGGGTTCAGGTTCGGGACGAAGTTCGGATCGGGTTCGGATCCCGAACCCGAACATTTTCGGGAAGTTCGGCCGAATTTCTCGAATCCGAACATCCAGGTGTCCGCTCAACTCTACATTTAACCTTTCATAATCTTCTATATTTCTAGAAATTTCAATACCTAAGTATTTAAAGCTCTCGTGTTGCTCAAGCACATGCACCCTTGAGAAATTCTGTGATACCCCATTTCCTAATACCATCATGTCAGATTTCCCCCAATTAATATTTAAACAAGAATAATAGCCAAACTTATCTATTATATCTATTACTCTATTGAACTCCTCCCCAGTGTTGTGTAAAAATAATAAAATACCATCCGCATACATTAATTGTTTTTTTATTTCCATCCATGTATTGAAAGCCTATGCACTCCCCCTTATTCCTAATCATACATGCCAGAGGTTCTATTGCAATAGCAAATAATAATGGGGAGAGAAAGCATCCCTGCCTAGTGCCCCTATATAGAGCAAAAGGCAGGGACAAGCTCCCATCCACCATTACCCTAGACCTTGGATTAGTATATATAAGTTGAATCCATCTCATAAATCCCTCCCCTATACCAACCCTTTTTAAAACTGCCAATAAATACTACCACTCAATGCAATCAAACGCCTTTTAAGAATCCAATGAGAGTATAGCTTTTTCTCCGACTTCTAATTTATTAGCTTCAATGTTAAGGTACAGCCTTCTTATATTCGAATATATTGTTCTTCCGGGTATAAAACCTGTCTGATCTCCTCCAATTACACCTTTAATCACCCTAGAAAGTCTACCTGCCAAAACTTTTGCCAATATCTTAATATTTGTATTCAACAGTGATATTGGTCTATATGAACCCGGGTCTAATTGTTCTTTACCCTTTTTTGGAATCAATGTGATAATTGCTTCTTTCATTGAATCTGGTAAGTCGCCTATTTTTTGGGCCTCAGTGTTGCTCTCAACTCTGGTACTAAAACCTGCAAAAAATTCTTATATATTTCGAAAGGGAGACCGTCGCATCCTGGTGATTTTGCTGGTTTCACCTGACCTAAGACTTCTTCTATTTCTAAGATAGATATTTCTTTATCCAGATATTCCTTTTGAGCTTTAGATATCTTGGACATAGCGATCTGGTCTAAATAATAATCCAGGTCCTTTTTGGTATATTGTGCCCTAGACTTGTAGAGATCCTCAAAATAGTCCACAAAGACCTTTTTGATTCCTTCGGAAGATGTGATTATTTTGTCTCTGCTATCCCTAATTGCCCCTATCCATGTTTTCCCTCGCTGATTCTTCACTATGCCTTCCAAAATTTTCCCAACCTTTTCTCCCTCTGAGGCTAACTGAAACCCCTGGAAGACCAATTCCTTCCTTGTTTTATCCATATAATATGATTTTAGATTTTCCTGTTCCTCTTCCCATTTCTTCTTGTTATTTCCATTGGGGTTTATTATATAAAGTAATCTTGCTTCCTCTAAGTTTTTCTCCAACAATTTCCCCTCTTCTTTAGTGATTTTTTTATAATAATTCACCTTTTTAAACAAACATCCTCTTAGGTATGCCTTGGCGGTGTCCCAGACTATAAATCTACTAGCGGAACCATTATTTAAAAAAAAAAATTTTTTAACTCCAGCAATATACTTTCTTTATCCGGGATAAGCGATAACCAATGGGAGTTGAATTTGAACATTGGCAAATTTAGCTTTCTATTCAAATCCAAGTCCATTACAATGGCACTGTGATCAGATAGCGCCATAGGCAAGTACTTTATCTTAATCCTACTTTTGGTCATTAGATTTTTATTTCCCAATACCATATCTATTCTTGACCACGTCTGGTGTGTTTTGGAGTAACATGAATACATTGTTTCTTCTGGGTTTAAATAACGCCAGACGTCAATCCAGTTGAACTTCAAGGACCAATTCAGTTCTGAAGTCACTTTGAGGTCCTTACATAATAGAATCCACCCATAAATGACCCCATTTTAGAAACTACACCCCTCAAATAACTCAAAACTGGTTATACAAACTATGTTAACCCTTTAGGTTTTCAACTAGAATTAAAGGAAAATGGAGGTTAAAAGAGGGCATGGCGAGTTCATCGAATTTTTTTTTTGTCACAAGTTAGCGGAAAATGATGATTTTTCTTTTTTATTATCTTTTCTTACAAAGTCTTATATTCCACTAACTTGTGACAAAAAATAAAAACTTCCATGAACTCACTATGCCCATCATGAAATACCTTGGGGTGTCTTCTTTCCAAAATAGGGTCACTTGTGGGGTATTTATACTGCCTTGGCATTTTAGGGCACCTAAAGCGTGAGAAGTAGTTTGGAATCCAAATGCGTAAAAAATGCCCTGTGAAATCCTAAAGGTGCTCTTTAGAATTTGGGCCCCTTTGCCCACCTAGGCTGCAAATAAGTGTCACACATGTGGTATCGCCGTACTCAGAAGAAGTAGGGCAATCTGTTTTAGGGTGTCTTTTTACATATACCCATGCTGGGTGAGAGAAATATCTCTCTAAAAGACAACTTCTCCCATTTTTTTATACAAAGTTGTTATTTGACAGAGATATTTATCTCACCCAGCATGGGTATATGTAAAAAGACACCCCAAAACACATTGCCCTACTTCTCCTGAGTACGGCGATACCACATGTGTGACACTTTTATGCAGCCTAGGTGGGCAAAGGGGCCCAAATTCCTTTTAGGAGGGCATTTTTAGACATTTGGATTCCAGACTTCTTCTCACGCCTTAGGGCCCCTAAAATGCCAGGGCAGTATAAATACCCAACATGTGACCCCATTTTGGAAAGAAGACACCCCTAGGTATTCTGTGAGGGGCATGGCGAGTTCATAGAAGTTATTTTTTTTGGCACAAGTTAGCAGAAATTTTTATTTATTTTTTTATCACAAAGTCTCCCTTTCCGCTAACTTGTGACAAAAAGTTCAATCTTTCATGGACTCAATATGCCCCTCAGCGAATACCTTGGGGTGTCTTATTTCCAAAATGGGGTCAAATGTGGGGTATTTATACTGCCCTGGCATTTTAGGGGCCCTAAAGCGTGAGAAGAAGTCTGGAATATAAATGTCTAAAAAATTTTACGCATTTGGATTCCGTGAGGGGTATGGTGAGTTCATGTGAGATTTTCTTTTTTGTCACAAGTTAGTGGAATATGAGACTTTGTAAGAAAAAACAAAAAAAATAAAATGAAAAAATTTCCGCTAACTTGTGCCCAAAAAAAATAATCTTCTATGAACTCGCCATGCACCTCAAAAGTGATCTTTTTATAGCGCCGCAGCAATTTTACGGTGTTTTTGCAGTAATCAGAAAAAATAATTTCTGTCACTGCGGTGGGGCGGACTGAACGCAAGTGTGCGCACAAGATCAGGCCTGATCGGGCGAACACTGCGTTTTTTTGTAGAGCCTATAGAATATATAGTTCTGGCAATGTGCGGATCCGCAAAATGCGGAAAGCACATTGCCGGTGTCCGTGTTTTGCAGATCCGCGGTGTCCGTGTTTTGCGGATGCGCAAAACACATACGGACGTCTGAATGGAGCTTTACAGGGGGGTGATCAATGACAGGGGGGTGATCAATGACAGGGGGGTGATCAGGGAGTCTATATGGGGTAATCAGGGGTTAATAAGGGGTTAATAAGTGACGGGGGTGTAGTGTAGTGGTGTTTGGTGCTACTTTACAGAGCTGCCTGTGTACTCTGGTGGTCGATCCAAGCAAAAGGGACCACCAGAGGAGCAGGTATATTAGACACTGTTATCAAAACAGCGTCTAATATACCTTTTAGGGGTTAAAAAAATCGCATCTACAGCCTGCCAGCGAACGATTTACCTGCCATTCCTGTGAACGCGCGCGCCTGTGTGCGCGCGTTCACAGGAAATCTCGCGTCTCGTGAGAGGACGCGCCGGCGCGTCCAGGAGGAATTACCGCCGCGGTCCTGTAATGGTTAAGAGAGGGAGCCCTCTCCCTCTGTTAACCTCTTGATGCCGCTGAGTGTGGCATCTAAGGGGTTACAGCAGAGCGTCAGCATACAGCTGACACTCGCTGCTCATGGCGGGGGCTCAGGTATAGAGCCGCCGCCATCACATACAGCAGGAGAACCTTACAAGGGGGCACAGGTGAGGGAGGGGGAGAAACCGATGGGGGCAGGGCACATTCATGAAGGCAGACTACATGGATGGGGGCAGGCGGGCACAGATGTCGGCAGAGAGAGCGCATGGCCAGCAAAGACAGGGTTGGAGACAGGGCGCATGGGAGGTGGGGGGAACACAGATCGATGCAGGGGCACAGATGGGTCTTACAGATATGGGGCACAGAGCACATACTACCTGATTTCAGGTTCTCATCTGCAGATTGAAGATCAGAGTCTGAAACAGGCACTTTTACACTGCCACGATCCGATTGGTAAATGCTTGGATTAACCCCTTCAAGCGACAGCCTGTTTGGACCAAATGCCGGAGCCCCATTTTTCAAATCTGACATGAGTCACTTTATGTGGTAATAATTTTGGAACACTTTTACTTATCCAAGCCATTCTGAAACAGTTTTCTTGGGACACATCGTACTTCATGATAGTGGTGAATTTGAGTTCTTTGCTTTTAAGACGAATAGTGGTACTTTATAAAATAGTTATTACTTTACATTCCTCATGTGTCTACTTTATGTTGGCATCATTTTGTAAATGTCATTTTATTTTTTTAGGAAGTTAGAAGGCTTAGAAGTTTAGAAGCACATTTTTTGTCTCAGGTAGGGTCTCAGATTGGTACTATTTTGGTGGGCAAACGCCTTTTGATCACTTGCTGTTGTACTTTTTGTGATGTAAGGTGACAAAAAAATTGTTTATTTAGCACAGTTTTTATTTTTTACGGTGTTCATCTGAGGGGTTAGGTCATGTGATATGTTTATAGAGCCGGTCGATTCGGACGTGGCGATACCTAATATGTATACTTCCCCCCCCCCCCCCCCCCCTATTTTTTGCAAATTTTTTGCAAATTTTTTGCAATTTTTTTTTACTTTATTTGGGGAAAATTACGTTTTTGTTTATTTTTACTTGAAACTTTTAATTTTTTGGGGGGAAAACTTAATTTTTGCAACTTTTTTTTTCACTTTTTTTTTTGTCCCACTTTGGGACTTGAACTTTTGGGGGTATATTCTTTTACAATGCATTCCAATACTTCCGCCGGGCAGTGGTGATCGGAACTATAGATGACATACCGGTACGTCATGTTCCTTAAGGACTCGGGATCCATGCCGTAACGGTACATCATGGGTCCCTAAGGGGTTAAGAGATTCATGCAGGATGAATCACAAAATTTCTCAAAAGCTGAAAACCAAACCTTTGGGTAAATTCACAATGATTTTGATTTGTGTATAATCTATTCGCTCATCTCTACTGCTTACACAACTGGTTAATTCGTTTGACAAAGCTTGCATCAAAAGTGCACCTCAGGCTGGGTTTACACGTGTGGGAAAAAACTAAACACTTAGTTCTCTGTATATAAAATAAACCATCAGATACAGCCCAGAAGCTGCATGTAATAATATCATTTATCCATCGTGTAAATATAAACTGTAGTAACATCTAATTTCCACTAGAGGGTGAGATGGGTCAGATTAAAAATTGTTTGCAATTATGTGCTTTCAACATTAGGCAGTGTTTTTCTGACTTTGAAACTTGCATATCCATATGAATCCAAGAAAATGTTATATCAAAAAATATATTTTAAATTATTGCAACAGACTAAATATACAATAGATTTCCATGCACTTTAAATATTAAAATACATATTTTCGTAGTGTGCATCTAAGCTACTAAGCCACATGCTTTACATGATATGTTGAGCATGCATTTTGCAGTGGCACACTGTAGAGTTGTAGAGATCAACACCAGGATATTATTAGCCTGGTTACTGCAACATGTAAGAATAAACCAGTAATACTGTAATGGTCTGTCCCAAAGTTACATTTGCTGGGTAGAAGAGGGATCTCCGTCTCATTAATATACTTTTCTGAGAAAGTAAATGCATTTCTAAAAAATCCATCTCCGGAAGAGTTCTCATATGGTATGTTCATGAGTGAAGCCAAGGAAACCCCCTTTTGCTAATTAGCAGAGTATAGTTTACCATGTACAGTACATAGCGATCTCATGAATTTATTCATTTTTATTCTTGTCTTTTGTTGTAAATACAATTACTCTAGAAGAGTAATTAAATCTGATTGGCTGCTACTAGAGATGAGCAATTGATAAAAAAATGAAAAAAGAAATTTGAATTGGACCTGAATTTTTCAAACATTTAGTCAAAACTGAATCCATATTTTTAGCAATTTGATTGGACAAATTTATAAAGGATAGGTCATTATTATCACATCAGTAGGAGTCCCAGTTCAGGCACCTCTGCCGATCAGCTATTTCAGGGAGCCGCGGTGCTCACCATACATTTTTATAGCAGTTGTGCATGGTATTGGATCTCAACCCCAATGAGATGACAGAATCGTTCTTTGCTGGCCCTGCCTGTTTGCAATCAAAATCCGGTGCCTGCGCCGCGGCCGTACCTATCTTCAATCTGCGCAGGCGCACTGAGAGGCGGCCGCTCGCTCGGCCGCTCCATCCTCAATGCGCCTGTGCCAGGTGTAGATGTGACGTCATTGGCGCAGGCGCATTGAGGATGGAGCGGCCGAGCGAGCGGCCGCCTCTCAGTGCACCTGCGCAGATTGAAAATAGGTGCAGCGCAGGCGCCAGATTTTGAATGCAAACAGGCAGGGACAGCAGAGAACGATTCTGTTCCCTGGCCCTGTCAATCACACTGCGGAGGGGGCGTCATTAGGATCGGAGGATGCGGCTGCTACCAGCAAGTAGCCGCCCTACTTGCTGGTAGCAAGGTAATTTGCATATTTTAAAAATAGCTTTTTATCAAATTCTACTGAACCAAAATGATTATTTAACTTATGTATGCAGAGCTCGCAGTATAGGGATTATTAGTAAACAAAAAAAAACAACAAAAAAAAACAAAAAAAAACGGTTTAGTGGGCTGACAGAAGCCCTTTAAAGATAAAGCTCTAAGAAAGAGCAGACAATGCAAGCCATATCCCATAGTAGAACAATGTTCGGTATAGTGAAGCCCTAAGCTCAAAACTTACCAATAACAAGACCACATGTCAAACGCTGCCGGCACTAGCCTGTAATGCGGAGCACCATAATAAATACCGGCAAGGGATCCCTAATTGGTGGCCAGGGGTCACGTGTCCGCCCCAGTGGGCGGGAGAGTCCAAAAGTGAGGCATGGAACACACGCACGGCATATCTTACTTGTGACCAGGCTGGGCATGCGCAGAGTGACAGACAAGCGCTAGAAAGATGCGAATACAAGTCTGTGACGTGAACGTCACATGGGTGCGCATGCGCCGAACAAGGGGCATCTGCTGGTGGCCATCTTAGAAGGGGGAAAAAAGTATGGGCGCCAGCAATGCCTCATATAGCTAAGTGTTCTGGGAGCCAGATAACCTGGGGTGCAAGTAAAGGGTCAGATTAGGTAGCCATGTATAAAAGAGAGCTAAAATATGCCTGAATTGAAAGGGAACCGAACATCCATCTCAATAAAAAGGGGCAGAGACAACGGTACACACTAGCACATATATGTATGGATTATACTATAAATCAGTAGTAGACAAAAAAAGGTAGTAGACAAAAAAAAATACCCCATATTGCTATGAGACACATAAATTATAGGGTGCTGGAGGTCATGACAAATGGACCGTGGAACGTGCTTGGTCGATGTCTCCACCCGCTACTGGACAACTCTGGTCCTACAAGGTGAAAGAAAAAACAAACATTAGAATAGCTCATAAAGGGAAAATTAAAACATTATTCATCCAAAAGATAATCCCTATTGAGTCCAATAGGTTGTAGAGTGCTTAGGCGTCGAATCCACATCATCTCTCTCTCCCGTAACAACACTTGACGATCACCTCCTCTCCTCAGGGGAGGAATCCAATCTATCACTTGAAACCGTAGTTGGCTAATGGCATTTTTTTGTGAAATAAAATGTTCGACTAGTGGGGTGTCAGCCTTTTTTATCAGAATATTTGATTTATGCTGACAAATGCTGCTGTGAATCCAATCCAAATAAGCAGCGTCCATAAGGAAAATACAGCTCTGACACGGAATATGGTTCCTGCAGTGAACACGCTCACCTGAAACTGTCCTCAAATGGGTTATGTCATGATTGATGTAAAAAAAGAAAATCAGACATCATATAGTACATGACAATACCTTTCTAACAAAGCTAAAACCAGTTGCTCTGCTAGAATATATTCAGCCAGGCAGCTCAGTGGGGCATGTCCTTTCTGCTGCAGCTCTCTTCCTGTAACTGTTACAGCTTCTAACAGAATATATGACTGGTGGCAGTTGAAGATTTAAACTAAGCATGTTCGACCAGCTCAGTAAGGCCTCTTTCACACTTGCGTTGTCCGGATCCGGCGTGTACTCCACTTGCCGGATCCGGAAAAACGCAAGTGTACTGAAAGCATTTGAAGACGGATCCGTCTTCAAAATGCTTTCAGTGTTACTATGGCAGCCAGGACGCTATTAAAGTCCTGGTTGCCATAGTAGGAGCGGGGGAGCGGCATACTTACAGTCCGCGCGGCTCCCGGGGCGCTCCAGAATGACGTCAGAGAGCCCCATGCGCATGGATGACGTGCCATGCGATCACATCATCCATGCGCCTGGGGCGCCCTGACGGCACTCTGGAGCGCCCCGGGAGCCGCATGGACGGTAAGTATGCTGCTCCCTCGCTCCCCACTACACTTTACCATGGCTGCCAGGACTTTAGCATCCCGGCAGCCATGGTAACCATTGAGAAAAAGCTAAATGTCGGGTCTGGCAATGCGCCGAAACGACGTTTAGCTTAAGGCCGGATCCGGATCAATGCCTTTCAATGGGCATTCATTCCGGATCCGGCCTTGCGGCAAGTCTTCAGGATTTTTGGCCGGAGCAAAAAGCGCAGCCTGCTGTGGTATTTTCTCCGGCCAAAAAACGTTCCGTTCCGGAACTGAAGACATCCTGATGCATCCTGAACGGATTTCACTCTATTCAGAATGCATTAGGATAATCCTGATCAGGACGACGGAACTCTATGCCGGAAGACAAGAACGCAAGTGTGAAAGAGCCCTTGAGACAGACAAAAATAAGGAAAAGAACAAGCAGCAGGTGTCGCTGTACAGATACATTTTAATGAATAACTCATTAGCTATACTGAATAGTTAATTACATTAAAATACAAAAGTATTCAGATCCAGGTGCAGGTTTAAAAAATGTAGAATATGTTTCATGACACAACCCTTTTATAGGTGTTTTCCAGGACTTAGATAGTGATAACCAATCAATCAATATCAGATCGGTGAGGGTCTGACACTAAGCACACCTACCAATCAGCTGTTACAGACAGTCACCGGTGCTGAAACTATACAGTGGATGGAGCTGGAAGCAGAAGGTTCCATCCACCATGTAGGACTCATATCCCCACCGATCAAAATCTATAATATGTCACTATGACATATCAAAAGTTTGCTAAAAGTGCAGGTTAGTGTTGATCGAGCACCAACGTGCTCGGGTGTTCGGGTGCTCGGGTCAAACACCTCGGGATGCTCGGGTGCTCTACCGAGCACAATGGAAGTAAATGGGAGAACCCGAGCATTTAACCAGGCACCCCCTGCTCTGAAGAGGAGAGGGTGTCTGATTCATAGGAAAAGGTCAGAAATTGATGGAAACATCACCGAAATGGTTCGGGAACAGCATGGGGAGGATGTCTGGATGGATCTTGGACTCCCAGGTCGCTGCTGGGAACGATGTTGTCCGAGTAGTACGCCACTTTTAGAGACTGACAAAAATACGCACAAAACCAAAGATAAAATCGATTTTAGAGGAAAAATTGTTAGGAAACATTCTTTCCTGTATATTTACTTGTATATAAAATGCAAGTGCTGCCAAAAATTACAAGGAAGAGGCACTCCAATACAACCTGTATTTCACATAATGGAGGGCCTCATTCACATTGTGGTACAATTATTCAGGTAGTGGGACTCCTACACTCATAAAGCCTTCCAAAAAGTACAAGGAACTGGCACTCCAATACACCCTTTATTACACATAAAGGAGGGCATCATACACCCTTGAAAAATTATGATTGATGGCCTGCTGGTGATCCTCAAAAACATTAGGAGCAAGGGCCTGTTGGTGACCATCTAAAACATTACGGGCGAGGGCCTGCTGCTGAGCTGACCATCTAAAACATTAGGGGTGAGGGTCTGCTGCAGAGCTAACTCTCTAAAACATTAGGGGCGAGTGCCTGCTGCTGATCTGAGCATTGAAAAAATTATGGGCGAGTGCCTGCTGCTGAGCTGACCATTGAAAAAATTATGGGCGAGTGCCTGCTGCTTAGCTAACTATTGAAAAAATTATGGGCGAGGGCCTGCTGGTGAGCTGACCCTGTAAAACAGTATGGTTGAGGGCCTGCTGGTGAGCTGACCCTCAAAAATATTATATGTGAGGGCCTGCTGGTGAGCTGACCCTCTAAAAGATTGTAGGTGAGGGCCTGCTCATCAGCTGACCCTGTAAAACATTATGATTGAGGGCCTGCTGGTGAGCTGACCCGCAAGAACATTATATGCGAGGGCCTGCTGGTGAGCTGACCCTGTAAAACATTATAGTTGAGGGTCTGCTGGTCAGCTGACCCTCAAAACATTATATGCGAGGGCCTGCTGCTGAGCTGACCCTCTGAAAGATTGTAGGTGAGGGCCTGCTGGTGAGCTGACCTTCTAAAAGATTGTAGGTAAGGGCCTGCTGGTGAGCTGACCTTCTAAAACATTATATGGGAAGGCCCGCAGGTAAGCTGACCCTCCACAACATTAGGAGCGAGGGCAGACTAATAAGCATGTTGATATGAAGGAAGAGGAGGATGACGAGAAAAGGAAGATTTAACCATATACCCTTTTTTGTGGTGGAAGGGGTGCATGAGAATACAGTGTATTCAGTACATTATAAAAAACACATTTAAAGTGCCTTTATGTTCAGCCGCTTTCCTTTGGTGGAGAGTCAACCTGTCAGCAATTTAAGTTGACAGGCGGATGCGCTTATCAGTTATTATGCCCCCAGCAGCACTAAATACCCGCTCTGACAAAACGCTGGCAGAAGGGCAGGCCAGCACCTCCAAGGCGTAGAGCACCATTTCGTGCCACGTGTCCAGCTTGGACATCCAGTAGTTGTAAGGCATAGAGGGATCATTTAAGACGCTGATACGGTCTGCTACGTACTCCTTCACCATATTCCAAAATGTTTCCCTCCTTGTGACACTAGGCCGTGCATCAGGGTGAGGGTGCTGGCGGGGTGTCATGAAACTGTCCCAGGCTTGGAGAGTGTTTCCCTGCCTCTGTTGGAACTGCTGTGTTTTCCCCTCATCAATCTTTTCACGGCCTTTGGTGTGCGCCGTGACACTTGTGCCATGCTTGCGGTTGCCGGTGGCAACGTGTTGCTGTTATGGCATGTGGTGGCAGTGTCTTGGCTTTGGCTGTGTGCGCCGTGACATGGTTGCCACGCATGCTGTTGCCGGTGGCAACGTGGTGGCTGGTGTGTGCACTTCCCCTTCAGTTGTAGCCTTCCCCTGTCTGGTGCTGTAAGAGTTAACCCCCTGATTGGGTGTGGTCACTAGGTGCTTCTTAGATCTGTGGCCTTTGGCCAGGAGTCAGTTGTACTCCAGCCTTGGTGTGTGCTGGAGGTATGCTCATTGTCTGGATTTTCCTTCTTCCTGTGTGAGGGCCACCTAGTGGGACATCGATGTCTCCAGCGATGTCTTCCTTATGTCTCCTCCATTTTCCCTACCTTACCTGTGGTTATGTTAGGTGTGGGTATACATTCTGGGGTGGTTGTTCGTCTAGTTGTTGTTCTGTTTCTGGTCAGTGTTTGGTGTATTATTCTGTCCGGCAAGGATGCTAGATTTTCCCCTGTTTGTCTGTCGTGGCCTCCGGAAGGGGGTCTCATGGTTTCCTGGAGGGGTGAACCAAATGTCAAGTCTGTGAGCTGTTGCTGGAGTGCTGGTTCCTGTGTGTCAGTACATACTGCATCTGTTTGGTGTTTGGATTGCAGTATGTTTTTATGGGTTCCAGTTTACCTTGGTGTGGTCTTCTGTTGTGCCATCCAGCAGCTGCCAGGGGTAAGTTATCATGCATTCCTGGGTTCTAGGTTCAGTGGTTATCCCCGCCACTGGAAACTTACCTGCCGTTCAACTAGGTCGGTTGAGACTCCTGTCAGTTGAGACTCCGAGTCGTGGAAGAACAGGTCATCTCTCCCCGGCTCCTATGTGAGGGATTATCAGGGCGACTCAGGGTCCTAGGTATCCTAGGTATGAGCCGTCCTACCATCCAGGTCCGCTCATACGGTGAGGAGTTAGGGCGAGGATTAGGGACTCTTTAGGAGGTGACCTGCTCCCTGATTCCGGTATCCTGGCCTAGCTGCTTCCCCATTATACCTGACATTGTACGGTGGGGGGTTTCCCCCACTCCCCATCCTGACACCCTTCCTTGGTTGCCCAAGAAACGATGTACTCTGCCGTTAGCGTTGTCAGCTGGAAATTTTTGGAGCAATTTTCCACAAGGACCTTCTGGTATTGCACCATTTTGCTCATCGATTCCACCGCAGGAATGAAAGATGAGAAGTTCTTTGTAGCGGGGGTCGAGAAGGGTGAACAACCAGTAATCAGTGTTGTCCAAAATGCGTAAAACGCGTGGGACACGGGAAAGGAAGCCTAACATAAAATCAGCCATGTGTGCCAGAGTCCCAACAGGCAAGACTTCGCTGTCATTATCAGGAGGATGACTCTCAATCTCCTCATCATCTTCCTCCTCTTCTGCCCATCCACGCTGAACAGATGAAATTAAAGTTCCATGGGTACTACCCTCTGTAGCAGAGGCAACCGTCTCATGCTCCTCCTCATGATCATCATCATCCAGTTTGTGCTGAGAAGACGAACTGAGGGTTGTCTGGCTATCACCCTGTGTAATGTCTTCCCCCATTTCCACCTCTTCCACATGCAAAACGTCAGCCTTAATTGTGAGCAGCGAGCGTTTGAGTAGACACAGAAGTGGGATGGTGACGCTAATAATAGCATTATCGCCGCTCACCATCTGTGTTGATTCCTCAAAGTTTCTTAAAATCTCACAGAGGTCAGACATCCATTTCCACTCCTCGCTTGTGAAGAGCGGAAGCTGACTGGAAAGGCGATGACCATGTTGCAGCTGGTATTCCACTACTGCCCTCTGTTGCTCACAAAGCCTGGCCAACATGTGGAACGTCGAGTTCCAGTGCATGCTCACGTCGCACAACATTCAGAGAGCTGGCAATTGTAAGCGCTGCTTACATTTTTGTATGGCACAGGTTCCAAATTACAATTCTTTTGTCATCCACACTTTCCTCAAAAAAGCACCAGACTGCGGAACACCTACCCCTTGGCAAGGGAGATTTCTGCAAGGGTGTGCTTCAGGGAACAATTGCAGGCCTGTTTGGTGTGGCCAGCCTTCTCCCTTTTGCCACCTCACTGCCTCTTCCAACCTGTTGCGCTGCTGCGGATCCCTCCCCCTCTGTACTGCTGTCCTCGCTCGGCTTGCCACCTTCTCAGGTTGGGTCAGTGACTTCATCATTCACCACCTCCTCTTCCACTTCGTCACTCTGCTCATCCTTCTGGCTTGTTGACCTAACAACAACATCAGTTTTTGACAACTGTCTCATCCTCATCATCAACCTCTTGAGACACTAATTGCAGTTGACTTATTAGCAACTGTGTCTCATCATCATCATCCACCTCGTGAAACACTAATTGCCGTTCCCCACCGTCATCTTCTTGTGACTGTGGATGCTCAAGCGTTTGGGAATCATGGCACAAGATCTTATGTCCCTCTTCAAGTGGGCTTGTCGAGAGGCCCAAATGAAGGAATGGCGCTGAAAAGAGCTCCTCAGAATATCCGAGTGTGGGATCACTTGTTTAAAAAGACTCTCCATGGTGGGAGGAAGAAGGATCAGGGTGAGGATTGTGTTGACCAGACTCTTGGTTACTGAGACTGGATTTGGTGGCAGACAGGGTGGTGCTTAACTGACTGGAAGCATTATCTGCTGCAATCCAACCGACCACCTGGTCGCACTGGTCTGACTTTGAGAGCGTTGTCCTGCACCGTCCTGCAAACTGGAACATGAATCTAGGTATCGTAGATGATTGTCTTTCTTGTGCTCTGGCAGCAGGCACAGTTTCAACGCGCCCAGTGCCACAGCCTCTGCGTGCACCATCAGCATCACGGCCACTTCACTGTCCCTTACTACTTGCCTTACAGGAATGTCATAGGTATTGGGGATGTGGAAACATTACACAGGAGAAATACCGCAGATAATGTCGCTGATGTCACCAGCAGCTAATAAAAAATTACAGGGATTGTCACAGGTATTTGGGATGTGGAAACGTCACACAGGAGATATACCGCAGATAATGTCAATGCAGTCCCCAGCAGCTAATAAAAAATTACAGGGAATGTCAAAGGTATTTGGAATGTGGAAATGTAACACAGGAGAAATACTGCAGATAATGTCGCTGATGTCAGCAGCGGCTAATATAAAATTACAGGGAATGCCACATGTATTTGGGATGTGGAAACGTTACACAGGAGAAATTCTGCAGATAATGTCGCTGATGTCACCAGCAGCTACTAAAAAAATTACAGGGAATGTCACAGATATTTGCGATGTGGAAACGATATACAGGAGAAATACTGCAGGTAATGTCGCTGATGTCAGCAGGGGCTAATATAAAATTACAGGGAATGTCACAGGTATTTGGGATGTGGAAACGTCACACAGGAGATATACCGCAGATAATGTTAATGCTGTCACCAGCGGCTAAAATAAAATTACAGGGAATGTCACAGATATTTTGGATGTGGAAACGTTACACAGGAGAAATACCGCAGATAATGTCGCTGATGTCAGCAGCGGCTAATATAAAATTACAGGGAATGTCACAGGTATTTGGGATGTGGAAACGTTACACAGGAGAAATACCGCAGATAATGTCGCTGATGTCACCAGCGGCTAATAAAAAATTACAGGGCATGTCACAGGTATTTGGGATGTGGAAACTTTACACAGGAGATGTAACCCAGGTAATGTCACTGTCCACAGTGGACGCAGTCTACAGAAAAAGTACACTGGATGTCATAGATATTTTTGGGATGCGCACACGTTACACAGGAGATGTAGCGCAGATAATGTCACTGTCTGCAGCGGCCTAACTATTGCACGCTATTTAGCACAGGATGTGCTAAAAATAGATATTGCTGCCACATACAACAGTCCTTAAAAGGACTTTTGGGTCTCTGACAAGTTTTTCAACTTAAAAAAAAAATATTTCACTCCTTACACTATCTTTACCTTCTTCAGAACAGCTCTCTCTGACTAACACTGAGCTGAATATGTGTCATCGGGTGCTATATAGCACCCCATGACGTGTTCCGGCCAGCCAATCACTGTAATGCCAGTAACCAACATGGATACGGCATTACAGTGAAGGGCAGTATTTACCTGCACGTTTATTGGCTGCGTAGCATTGCGCTCGAGCACATGTGGTATTCGGCCAAATACCGCCATGTGCCGAGCATGCTTGATCAACACCAGTACAGGTATATTTTACATTAGGTAATAAATGTATATATATATATATATATATATACATATATATATATATATATATATATATATATACAGTTGCAAGAAAAAGTATGTGAACTCTTTGGAATGATATGGATTTCTGCACAAATTGGTTATAAAATGTGATCTGATCTTCATCTAAGATACAACAATAGACAATCACAGTCTGCTTAAACTAATACCACAAAAAAAAATTAAATGTTATCATGTTTTTATTGAACACACCATGTAAACATTTACAGTGCAGGTGGAAAAAGTATGTGAACCCCTAGACTAATGACATCTCCAAGAGCTAATTGGAGTGAGGTGTCAGCCAACTGTAATCCAATCAATGAGATGAGATTGGAGGTGTTGGTTACAGCTGCCCTGCCCTATAAAAAACACACACCAGTTCTGGGTTTGCTTTTCACAAGAAGCATTGCCTGATGTGAATGATGCCTCACACAAAAGAGCTCCCAGAAGACCTATGATTAAGAATTGTTGACTTTCATAAAGATGGAAAGAGTTATAAAAGTATCTCCAAAAGCCTTGCTGTTCATCAGTCCACGGTAAGACAAATTGTCTAAAAAAAGAGAAAGCTCAGCACTGCTGCTACTCTCCCTAGGAGTGGCCATCCTGTAAAGATAACTGCAAGAGCACAGCGCAGACTGCTCAATGAGGTGAAGAAGAATCCTAGAGTGTCAGCTAAAGACTTACAAAAGTCTCTGGCATATGCTAACATCCCTGTTAGCAAAACTACGATACGTAAAACACTAAACAAGAATGGATTTCATGGGAGGATACCACAGAGGAAGCCACTGCTATCCCAAAAAAACATTGCTGCACGTTTACAGTTTGCACAAGAGCACCTGGATGTTCCACAGCAGTAATGGCAAAATATTCTGTGGACAGATGAAACCAAAGTTGAGTTGTTTGAAAGAAACACACAACACTATGTATGGAGAAAGTGAGGCACAGCAAACCAACATCAAAACCTCATCCCAACTGTGAAGTATGGTGGTGGGGGCATCATGTTTTGGGGCTGCTTTGCTGCGTCAGGGCCTGGACGGATTGCTATCATCGAAGGAAAAATGAATTCCCAAGTTTATCAAAACATTTTGCAGGAGAACTTAAGGCCATCTGTCTACCAGCTGAAGCTCAACAGAAGATGGGTGTTGCAACAGGACAACGACCCAAAGCATAGAAGTGAATCAACAGAATGGCTTAAACAGAAGAAAATACGCCTTCTGGAGTGGCCCAGTCAGAGTAATGACCTCAACCCAATGCTGTGGCATGACCTCAAGAAAGCGATTCACACCAGACATCCCATAATATTGCTGAACTGAAACAGTTCTGTAAAGAGGAATGGTCAAGAATTACTCCTGACCGTTGTGCACGTCTGACTGCAACTACAGGAAACATTTGTGTGGTGAAACCAACCTCGCCACTGGGTTTTGGAGGGGCCTGGTTGCCAGCCTCTTGCCCCAGGATTATGGCCCATACTAACTTTGAAGGAGAAGATAGACCGGTCGCACAGCTTAAATCTGTGGAACTGTTTTGGGCAGGAAAACCATGCTTGCAGAAGGCCAAATGTGACTTCCATAGAATTCGGGAAACCCTGCTCGGATCTGGATGATTTTGGGATATGTTGTTCACCCAGATCCGAGCTATCCGTGGATGTATACATTATGGGGATGTGTGGGGTTTTGAGGTGTTTTTTGTGTGTTGGGAAAAATGTCTGTTTTCTGTCTATAAGTGATTAAGTTAGCCCATTACGTTTGGTAATTGTATTTTGTTGATTGCGTCTCAGACAATGCCAGTGTGTTAGTTAATTGCGTCAAAGAAAATGATCATTGTTGATTGCATTACAGACAGAGGGAAGGGGGTTTTGTGTACAATTGCTGGGAAGGTTTCAATACTGTAAATATATGTGATTGGCTAAAATATAAACTGTCACAGTCTTTTACAAGGGCCCCAGGGGGAGTGTCCCTTGCTAGGAGACCTGCATAAAAGGCTGAAAAATAACCCATTAAAGAGTTGCTGTTTTACATTAAACATGGAGCCTCGTCTCATGTGTGTGGGGATTGCTATACGCTGAAGATTTGCTATACTCCCCTGGCTATAACTACTAGCTCTTGTAAGAGCTGTTCCTGGCTCCTGTGGTGGTTTTGGTGTAGAGCGGAGTGCTTGGAGTCCTCGGGAAGCACTGGGAGCATCCATCAACTGAGGTACCCGGTCGGGGTGCCAGGAGATCCGTTACATTGGTGGCAAGCAGTGGGATGGCGTCCTAGTGAGAGGAGAAGCAGCTCGGAGACACAGTTCGTGGATTTACAAAATTGAGGGCAATGCTAGTATCCGTACAGCGCCCCTCGCTACAGCAGGATGGAATTGGCTAGTCTTCGAACAGCGTTCCACTACGAGGAGGAGGATGACCCGGACTGGAGGGATGCAGTCCGGAAAGGCGTCTGGCACGAGGCTCTGGAAGATGTACAGCGTCGGCGGGGCAAGTGTCTCCCCAGTGAGGAGCAGCAGTTACAGATGCAAGTGGCCCTGCGAATGCCCCTTCTGGTATAGAAGCCCCTGGATGAGTGGGTGACAGAACTGGAGAGCCTGGTATGGAAGGAGCTTTGGCTAGACAACGCCTACCAGGCACTCTGGTGGTATGTGATTCGGCACTCCCCCTGGATGGCTGAGCACGACGGACCCGAGAGTGAGGCCTTCACAGAACCAGAATTCGGAGATGCTGGAGAGTCCCGGTTCTGGGATATCTATGACTACAGGGAGGCTATGTATGATTGGGCTACAGCGAGAGAGGTGAGACAAGACCTGGCATCTCTAGCGACAAAGGAGTGGGAGCTGGAGCAGGACTACCAATACTTCTTCAGCTCAATTCGGTCCCAATATACAATGCCAGAGAGCTGGGTGGCAGTCCCAAACCTACAACCCTACAGCTGGGAAGACCCGACTGAAGTATCCCCTGCTTCAGTACCAGCTACAGAGGTAGGGGACCTAATAGACTGGTCCTGGGGGTTAACCCATATGGCAGGTGCAGATGGGACCCAGATCCCTCCACCGGCCCTACAGGGATGCTGGGCAGTCGGCCCAGATCCCCAACGGCAGACGGAGTTTCAGGGAGTAGGGATAGTTGGTCCTGCTCCCCAGCTGCAGTATGTTTTGCAGGGAGAGAAGAGCATTGTCTCCATTCCCCAGCGGCAGTGTACCTTGAAGGGAGAGGAGACAATCGGTCTCTCTCCCCAACCACAGGAGACAGCACCCCTAACTCCGATGGTGCGGCTGGGACTGCAGTCTCTGCACCAGGCCTACCGGGATGCTGGACGGCCGGTACGGATCCCCCACCAACCCCGCAAGAATGCCAGGAGGAGGAGATAAGCGATCCCTCCTCTCCACAGCTGATCCGCAACAAGGTCTTGGGGGCAGGATTCCCTGACCCCATCCTAGCGGAAGAGCTGGCATCTGGGCAGAGCGCAGTTGGCCTCTGCCCTCCCCTATCCCCTTCTCTAGAGCCTGACTCCCCACAGGCTACTCCAGCAGAAGAGCTGGCATCTGGTCAGAGCGCAGTTGGCCTCTGCCCTCCCCTATCCTCTTCTCCAGAGCCGGACTTCCCACAGGCTACCCCAGCGGAAGAGCTGGCATCTGGGCAGAGCACAGTCGGCCTCTGCCCTCCCCTATCCTCTTCTCCAGAGCCGGACTTCCCACAGGCTAACCCAGCGGAAGAGCTGACATCTGGGCAGAGCACAGTCGGCCTCTGCCCTCCCCTATCCTCTTGTCCAGAGGCTGACTCCCCACTGGCTACCCCAGCGGAAGAGCTGGCATCTGGGCAGAGCGCAGTCGGCTTCTGCCCACCAAGTACCTACAGCTCCAAGCTAGAGAACACCAATGAAACAAGGAGTAGCAGATGCCCACTCAACAGCTGGGGACGTACAGAACAGAGTCAGGCCCCAAAATTCAACAGGTCCAGTATTTGGTTGTGGGTGGACTGCCAGACTAACTCAGGTACCGACCGGCGTGAGGTCAAGTATCTGGTTAGTCTTCCCTGGAAGCTTGGGTGCCAGGAGATCCGTTACAGTTTGGTTGAAGTTATTGCTGCCAAAGGAGGTTCAACCAGTTATTAAATCCAAGGGTTCACATACTTTTTCCACCTGCACTGTGAATGTTTACATGGTGTGTTCAATAAAAACATGGTAACATTTAATTCTTTGTGTGTTATTAGTTTAAGCAGACTGTGATTGTCTATTGTTGTGACTTAGATGAAGATCAGATCACATTCTATGACCAATTTGTGCAGAAATCCATATCATTCCAAAGGGTTCACACACTTTTTCTTGCAACTGTATAGTACATGTAAGGAGAAAAGTGTAGTGTGCACTGACTCTACAAATTCTTTCCATTTTCTGATATCAGACACAAAGATCTCCTACTTAACCTAGGCGCTTGTATTTCCATCTGCTGGTAGAGATTACTTTTGTAAAACTTTCCAACTTTATCTAGAAGCCTAATCAACACTCAAACATCTGTTCTGCTCAGTAGTAGTCAGTAGTTCTCGGGTCATGGACATCCAGTATTGTGGGTGCCGCTCAGCCATAAAAAATTCAGACCAACTAAACATTGTGATCCTAATTTGTTTCATTTCAGGCTGCTGCGGGTAATATGGCCACATGGTTGCAACCACACCATGCGGTCATATCCTTAGGGTATGTTCAGACATCAGATTTTTCTGTCAGAAAAATTTGCTGCTGAATCCACAGCAAAAATCCAAGGCTGATTGTCAGATTTGTTACATGGATTGGCAGTTTGAACTGCCTTGAGTTCCACGTGTGAAAAAAAATCGACATTGTATGCACTACACTGTGGATTCCTATTGAAATCAATGGGATGCTGAATACATAGGAATTTCATGCAGATTTTGGCTCCGGAATTCTACTCATACCATCAGGGCATGTTCTGCAAAATCCTGGAAAAACACTGTGGTACCCAAAAAGGTACCTTATTGTGCTACAGAATGGACAGAAGAATAAAAAAGTTATGTCTCTTGGAATAGGACGATGGAAAATGAAAAAATTGCTGTATTTTGAAGGTCCAAATGGATCACATCCATAAAGGGTAATCATGCATCACCAATTTTTTTACTCAGTGTTACTACAATATCTGCACATATTTCTAGAAAGATATATGCTTTATTATATTATTATATAAAGGTTTAACTGATATAATGTCCATCAGCAGTGGCATTTAAAAAGGTTTTTCCATAGACATTTATGACCCACCCACAGGATGTCACCGCTGGCCCTGGGAGAGATCTTAGAAGTTCAAATAGACGGAAAACTCAGGAGTCTATCTGACAGATCTCTCTTGTTTTCATTGTTGCTGACAGATTTCCACCCCTTCACAGATGCTGCTCATTATCAGTCAGGTGGCTCTTTATATGTTCCGCCTCTCACTTGTTTCCCTGCGGATGATAGTTCCTCTGTGGAGTGCTCTGCTTGTGTGGTGGTTCTCCTGTTCCAGTTACATCTCAAGCTAAGTCCTTTCCCTTTTCTTGGTATGTCTGTCCTGACTAGGCCTCAGGGAGACACTAGCTCCTTCAGTTTGGAAGGAGCCGGTTGCCTCTTTCCCTGTTCCCTAAGCTGAGGGTTTGGTGCAGTGTTTCAGCAGTCTCAGGTTCCTGTGCATTTCTACCATTGAGATTTGCACATGCAAGATGGACCCCGACCTTCAGGATATAATAGGAGACAGCCCACAGATCACGTACAGACGTGGTACCAACCTGCGTGATAAATTGGTCTGCAGTCATTTTTCACCTATCAGTACACATTCAACATGGCTGCGGTCCACCGTAGTGGGCAGTCACAAATGTGGCAGGTGCGTTGCCTGCAAGCATATCTTGACCACCAAAATCTTTACCAGCTCGGTCACGGGCAAGACGTGTTCCATTCCACATTTTATCAACTGCAAATCCAGAGGTGTGATATACCACATCCTCTGGGAATGTGGTCTGGAATACGTCGGCAAGACCATACGGGAATTTCGTAGGAGGATCGGTGAGCACATGGGGGATGTCACACACAAGAGGGAAACCCCGGTGTCCAAACACATGCACACTGATCACAATGGCAAAGCCCAGTTAAAATTCATGGGTATCGACCTTGTGAAACCCCCACCAAGAGGGGGGGACTGGGATAAGAGCCTACTCCAACGTGAAGCACGCTGGATTTTCAATCTGAAAACAGCAGCACCAAGTGGTATGAACGAAAGGCTAAATTATGCCTGTTTTCTTTAAAAAATTTCATTCATATCTATCATAATGCCTTGTCTGCAATTCCGTTTCCCTGATGGTTTCCTGGGGTTTTGCATTTGTATATGCACCTACGGTCACATCCTTTAAACGGCACAGGCACATTTCTATGTATACACACATAATACTCGCCCGCCTCCTCTTGCAATTTGCATAATTGTCCATGACTGAGTGTACTTCTACTAATACACATATGTCCCTGGAGGCACATTGTCTCCTGGGGTCGGTGTGGTCATACATGGAGTGTACACAATGTTGGGGCTGCGCCATTTCAAGTACATTCACAGGGATCGCATACTGTGCCTTTATTACATGGCACCCCTGTCTACTGTATACTATAGACGCATCTCCACATGTGTATATCTGACTCCATGTGGCCCATTTAGTAAACTTCTTAACATTATCTGCACCCCGTTCTGCACCAGTTAATCTTGCACCAAATGCTACTAGCCGTCTCTAGGCTTTATTATTATCATTATATGTTACCAAGGAGACGCATATACTTTGCGTCCCATGTGACCACAAGACCAGCTAAACATTGGCTATGTGATCCTGACTCCCGCCCCCATCTCCGGCTGCGATCCCACCCATCCCACGTGGTGTCGCCATCGTGTGACGTCACCGGTTGCGTCCGCTCCCTGCCCTGTTTGCGATGACTCGGCTCAGGTTTCCTGGTGCCTGGGTCACGTGACCGGACGGAGGGCGGCGCTCCAGGTTGGCGTCGCACGCGGATGACGTCATGGGGAGGGAGGGGCGACGGGGATAGAGCGCGTCCATTTAAACTCACTCCTGAGGCACATATTTGCAGCTGGCTGACAACATTGTTACCCTCAACCATAAGGGCCTCATTTGTTTGGGATTATCGTATCCCCCGGACCGTCCTGTACAGGACTACTCCTCCTGTGCTACACTGCATCCCACTCTGGGATAGCAGAACACAAGCTTCCATAGCTTGTTCTTTCCCCCAGTGTTTATTTCAGCCAAAGGTTAGATACCTGCGGCTATCCCGTTACCTCCTGCAGTCGTTCCCCTGAAGAAGTCACGGACAGAAACGTGCCATGTTGGGAGACCACTGGAAGTATCATCATCCATCTACCACTGGTAAACTCTGCAGTTCTAGGGTCAGGTCCATTACAGGGACAGGCTACCGGACGGGGTCGCCTTTTCAAAGACGAGTGCTCCGTGTAGATAGGTAGAAGCATAATAGCCCCCTTCACTTTGATAGGGTTATATAGGACCAATCCTACCACCAGATCTACCCGGCTACACACCAAAAGCACCTACTCCCGCCCGGCATACACCCAGTGTTTCCTGCCTCCTGTCATCAAGGAACCTGTCCCATTATCTACAAAGGGTCTGGTAAGACTGTTCGCGTCCCCACGGACGGAGAAGAATATTTTTTGTCTATACCGGCAAGGCACCATTAATTTGGTCCTATTCGTGTATGTATGTCTTTAACAATGTAGTGAGTCCTATTATTCTGTAATTTCTAGACCACATTAAAAGTTATATTTTAAATAAGTATATTCCCCCCTTCCTCTGTGTAGGGGTCCATTGTCCATTTATCACTTCGGAGTGTTTTCATAGCCTGTATTGATTCAGTTCTCTTATCAATCTCTGATTCTGTCACCCCACTAAACATTTTTTTTTGTGTAGTTATAATCCCTATACTGCGATTTATCCATAATGTGATTAATCATTTTGGTTCAGTAGATTTTGCTAAAAACTTACTTTTATAATATGTAAATTACCTGTCTACCAGCAAGTAGGGCGGCTACTTGCTGGTAGCAGCCGCATCCTCCTATCATAATGACGCCCCCTCCGCATGTTGATTGACAGGGCCAGGGAACAGGATCGTTCTCTGCTGGCCCTGTTTGCATTCAAAACCTGGCGCCTGCGCCGTACCTGTCTTCAATCGGCGCAGGCGCACTGAGAGGCGGACGCTCGCTCGGCCGCTCCATCCTCAATGCGCCTGCGCCGGGTGTAGATGTGACTATTATGGTACTATTTTAGGGTACATAGGATTTTTGGTTGCTCTATATTGCACTTTTTGTGAGGCAAAGTAACAAGAAATAGCTGTTATGGCACAGTTTTAATTTTTTGTTATTTACAACATTCATCTGACAGGTTAGATCATGTGGTATTTTTATAGACCAGGTTGTCACAGACATGGTGATAGCTAATATGTATACTTTTTTATGTAAATTTTACACAATAATATCATTTTTTAAACAAAAAAAATCATGTTTTAGTGTCTCCATATTCTGAGAGCCATAGTTTTTTCTGTTATTGGGCGATTATCTTAGGTAGGGTCTCATTTTTTGCGGGATGAGATGACTGTTTGATTGCCACTATTTTGGGGTGCATATGACTTTTTGATCGCTTGCTATTACACTTTTTGTGATGTAAGGTGACAATAAATAGTTTATTTAGCACAGTTTTTTTTTTTTTACAGTGTTTATCTGAGGGGTTAGGTCATGTGATTTTTATATAGAGTCGGTCGATATGGATGCGGCGATACCTAATACGTATACTTTTTTTTATTTATGTAAGTTTTACACAATAACAGCTGTTTTAAAACAAAAAAAATGATGTTTTAGTGTCTCCATATTCTGAGCCATAGTTTTTTTTTTTTTATGGGCGATTGTCTCAGGTAGGGGCTGTAAGGTGACAAAAAAAATATTTATTTAGCACAGTTTTTACCTAATATGTCAACTTTTTTATTTCCCTATTTTTTACAATTTTTTTTAACTTTATTTGGGGAAAATGACATTTTTCTTTATTTTTATTTGAAACTAAATTTTTTTGGGGGAAAACTTTTTTTCAGCTATTTTTCACTTTATTTTTTGTCCCACTTTTGGGGGTCTAATTCTTTACAATGCACGGGGGGGTCAAGGGACCCTCCACACATTGACCCAAGGTGCCTGCTCAATGATTTGAGCAGGCACCTTTTTCCGATCACCGCCCGCCGGGTGGCGGTGATCGTAAATACACATGACGTACCGGTACGTCATGTGTCCTTAAGTACCGGGACAACATGCCGTATCGGCACGTCATGCGTTCGGAAGAAGTTAACCACTTCAGCCCCGCTAGGTGAATCCCCCTTCATGACCAGGCCACTTTTTACACTTCGGCACTACACTCCTTTCACTGTTTATCGCTCGGTCATGCAACTTACCACCCAAATGAATTTTATCTCCTTTTCTTCTCACTAATGGAGCTTTCATTTGGTGGTATTTTATTGCTGCTGACATTTTTACTTTTTTTGTTATTAATCAAAATGTAACGATTTTTTTGCAAAAAAATGACATTTTTCACTTTCAGCTGTGAAATTTTGCAAAAAAAACGACATCCATATATAAATTTTTCGCTAAATTTATAGTTCTACATGTCTTTGATAAAAAAAAAAATGTTTGGGCAAAAAAAAAAATGGTTTGGGTAAAAGTTATAGCATTTACAAACTATGGTATAAAAATGTGAATTTCCGCTTTTTGAAACGGCTCTGATTTTCTGAGCACCTGTCATGTTTCCTGAGGTTCTACAATGCCCAAACAGTATAACTACCCCACAAATGACCCCATTTCGGAAAGTAGACACCCTAAGGTATTCGCTGATGGGCATAGTGAGTTCATAGAACTTTTTATTTTTTGTCACAAGTTAGCGGAAAATTATGATGATTTTTATTTTTATTTTTTTTCTTACAAAGTCTCATATTCCACTAACTTGCGACAAAAAATAAAAAATTCTAGGAACTCACCATGCCCCTCACAGAATACCTTGGGGTGTCTTCTTTCCAAAATGGGGTCACTTGTGGCGTAGTTATACTGCCCTGGCAATTTAGGGGCCCAAATGTGTGAGAAGAACTTTGCAATCAAAATGTGTAAGAAATGACCGGTGAAATCCGAAAGGTGCACTTTGGAATATGCGCCCCTTTGCCCACCTTGGCAGCAAAAAAGTGTCACACATGTGGTATCGCCGTACTCAGGAGAAGTTGGGGAATGTGTTTTGGGGTGTCATTTTACATATACCCATGCTGGGTGAGAGAAATATCTTGGCAAACGACAACTTTTCCCATTTTTTTATACAAAGTTGGCATTTGACCAAGATATTTTTCTCACCCAGCATGGGTATATGTAAAATGACACCCCAAAACACATTCCCCAACTTCTCCTGAGTACGACAATACCAGATGTGTGACACTTTTTTGCTGCCAAGGTGGGCAAAGGGGCACATATTCCAAAGTGCACCTTTCGGATTTTGCAGGGCATTTTTTACACATTTTGATTGCAAGGTACTTCTCACACATTTGGGCCCCTAAATTGCCAGGGCAGTATAACTACGCCACAAGTGACCCCATTTTGGAAAGAAGACACCCCAAGGTATTCCATGAGGGGCACTGCGAGTTCCTAGAATTTTTTATTTTTTGTCACAAGTTAGCAGAAAATGATGATTTTTTTTTCTTCTCTTTTTTCCTTACAAAGTCTCATATTCCACTAACTTGCGACAAAAAATAAAAAATTCTAGGAACTCGCCATGCCCCTCACGGAATACCTTGGGGTGTCTTCTTTCCAAAATGGGGTCACTTGTGGCGTAGTTATACTGCCCTGGCAATTTAGGGGCCCATATGTGTGAGAAGTACTTTGCAATCAAAATCTGTAAAAAATGACCGGTGAAATCCGAAAGGTGCACTTTGGCATATGCGCTCCTTTGCCCACCTTGGCATCAAAAAAGTGTCACACATCTGGTATCGCCGTACTCAGGAGAAGTTGGGGAATGTGTTTTGGGGTGTCATTTTACATATACCCATGCTGGGTGAGAAAAATATCTTGGTCAAATGCCAACTTTGTATAAAAAAATGGGAAAAGTTGTCGTTTGCCAAGATATTTCTCTCACCCAGCATGGGTATATGTAAAATGACACCCCAAAACACATTCCCCAACTTCTCCTGAGTACGGCGATACCAGATGTGTCACACTTTTTTGCTGCCAAGGTGGGCAAAGGGGCACATATTCCAAAGTGCACCTTTCGGATTTTGCAGGGCATTTTTTACACATTTTGATTGCAAGGTACTTCTCACACATTTGGGCCCCTAAATTGCCAGGGCAGTATAACTACGCCACAAGTGACCCCATTTTGGAAAGAAGACACCCTAAGGTATTCCGTGAGGGGCACTGCGAGTTCCTAGAATTTTTTATTTTTTGTCACAAGTTAGCAGAAAATGATGATTTTTTTTTTTTTCTCTTTTTTCCTTACAAAGTCTCATATTCCACTAACTTGCGACAAAAAATAAAAAATTCTAGGAACTCGCCATGCCCCTCACGGAATACCTTGGGGTGTCTTCTTTCCAAAATGTGGTCACTTGTGGCGTAGTTATACTGCCCTGGCAATTTAGGGGCCCATATGTGTGAGAAGTACTTTGCAATCAAAATCTGTAAAAAATGACCGGTGAAATCCGAAAGGTGCACTTTGGAATATGCGCCCCTTTGCCCACCTTGGCATCAAAAAAGTGTGACACATCTGGTATCGCCGTACTCAGGAGAAGTTGGGGAATGTGTTTTGGGGTGTCATTTTACATATACCCATGCTGGGTGAGAGAAATATGTTGGCAAAAGACAACTTTTCCCATTTTTTTATACAAAGTTGGCATTTGACCAAGATATTTATCTCACCCAGCATGGGTATATGTAAAATGACACCCCAAAACACATTCCCCAACTTCTTCTGAGTACGGCGATACCAGATGTGTCACACTTTTTTGCAGCCTAGATGCGCAAAGTGGCCCAAATTCCTTTTAGGAGGGCATTTTTAGACATTTGGATCCCAGACTTCTTCTCACGCTTTAGGGCCCCTAAAAAGCCAGGGCAGTATAAATACCCCACATGTGACCCCACTTTGGAAAGAAGACACCCCAAGGTATCCAATGAGGGGCCTGGCAAGTTCAAAGAATTTTTTTTTTTTTCGCATAAGTTAGCGGAAATTGATTTTTTTTTGTTTTTTCTCACAAAGTCTCACTTTCCGCTAACTTAGGACAAAAATTTCAATCTTTCATGGACTCAATATGCCCCTCAGCAAATACCTTGGGGTGTCTTCTTTCCAAAATGGGGTCAGTTGTGGGGTGTTTGTACTGCCCTGGCATTTGAGGGTCTCCGCAATCATTACATGTATGGCCAGCATTAGGAGTTTCTGCTATTCTCCTTATATTGAGCATACAGGTAATGAGATTTTTTTTTCCGTTCAGCCTCTGGGCTGAAAGAAAAAAATGAACGGCACAGATTTCTTCATTCGCATCGATCAATGTGGATGAAAAAATCTCTGCCAAAAAAAAAAAATGGAGGGGAAAGGCGTCTGCCAGGACATAGGAGCTCCGCCCTACATCCATACCCACTTAGCTCGTATGCCCTGGCAAACCAGATTTCTCCATTCGCATCAATCGATGTGGATGAATAAATCATTGCCGGGATTTTTTTTTTTATATATATATATACATACAAAGTGCTTGCCAAAGCATAGGAACGCCGCCTCCTCCTCAGCTCGTATGCCTCGGCAAACGTATCTGTCACTGCAGAGGAGAAAATCCCGTCTTGCAGCGCCGCATACACCGACTTGCGTGTAATCTGACACCAGCGCAATGCTTCTGTCAGAATGCACATCGGTGCTGCAGCTAGTAGATCGGTTGGTCCACCTGGAAGGTAAAAAGACAAAAAAAAAGAAAAAAACAGGCCACAACGCAATAATTTTATTAACTTTGGAACAGAACATGTAACTTTAACTTTTGGAACTAAACATTAACCTGTTTGCTTACCTGTTTTTTTTTTTTTGTTTTTTTACCTTTATAGAACAAACCTCTCCTTCCCCATGGGTCAATGTGCAAAGCGCAAATCGCCCAAAGATGTGGCGAAGTGCGTTATGCACTTTGTCCCATGTGAAAGGAGACGTTTGCAGCAGCAGTGAGTGAATGGGCCCTAATAGCCCTGTGTGCCTGTCCTGGTGAGATGATCCCTATGCTAATAGTGTACCTGTGAGTGGTACTTCCGGAAACACTCTCCAAAGCATAGGGCAGGGTGGTCCGGACAGTCAGGACAGAAATAGCGGGTGTCACGCCTTATTCCACTCCTGCTACAGACACGACATCTTTTTCGGGGTGACGGTTGGGTTGAGGTACCAGGAACGACATTGGGGAAATGTCGCTCGTGTAGACGGCTAACTACACTGGTGGTTGGGGCCACGGAACCTCCTGGATACAGGAGGTTCTCAATGATCTCTTCCTGAAATTTGAGGAAGGATCCAGTTCTCCCAGCCTTACTGTAGAGAACAAAACTATTGTACAGAGCCAATTGAATTAAATATACAGACACCTTCTTATACCAGCGTCTGGTGCGTCGGGAAACTAAATACGGAGACAACATCTGGTCATTGAAGTCGACCCCTCCCATGTGGAGGTTATAGTCGTGGACTGAGAGGGGCTTTTCAATGACACGGGTTGCTCGCTCAATTTGTATTGTCGTGTCTGCGTGAATGGAGGAGAGCACGTAAACGTCACGCTTGTCTCTCCATTTCACCGCGAGCAGTTCTTCGTTACACAGTGCGGCCCTCTGCCCCCTTGCAAGACGGGTGGTAATGAGCCGTTGGGGGAAGCCCGCGCGACTAGTTCGCGCGGTACCACAGGCGCCAATCCGTTCTAGAAACAAATGCCTAAAGAGGGCCACACTTGTGTAAAAATTGTCCACATAAAGATGGTACCCCTTGCCGAATAAGGGTGACACCAAGTCCCAAACTGTCTTCCCACTGCTCCCCAGGTAGTCAGGGCAACCGACCGGCTCCAGGGTCTGATCTTTTCCCTCATAGACCCGAAATTTGTGGGTATAGCCTGTGGCCCTTTCACAGAGCTTATACAATTTGACCCCATACCGGGCGCGCTTGCTTGGGATGTATTGCTTGAAGCCAAGGCGCCCGGTAAAATGTATCAGGGACTCGTCTATGCAGATGTTTTGCTCTGGGGTATAAATATCTGCAAATTTCTGGTTGAAATGGTCTATGAGGGGCCGAATTTTGTGGAGCCGGTCAAAAGCAGGGTGGCCCCTGGGACGGGAGGCGGTGTTGTCACTAAAGTGCAGGAACCGCAGGATGGCCTCAAAACGTGCCCTGGACATGGCAGCAGAGAACATGGGCATGTGATGAATCGGGTTCGTGGACCAATATGACCGCAATTCATGTTTTTTTGTCAGGCCCATGTTGAGGAGGAGGCCCAGAAAAGTTTTAAGTTCGGAAACTTGGACTGGTTTCCACCGGAAAGGCTGGGCATAAAAGCTTCCCGGGTTAGCGGTGATAAATTGTGTGGCATACCTGTTTGTTTCGGCCACAACTATGTCTAAAAGCTCCGCAGTCAAGAACAGCTCAAAAAATCCCAGGGCCGAACCGATCTGAGCCGTCTCAACCCGAACTCCAGACTGGGCAGTGAAAGGGAAAACTACAGGTGCGGCTGAAGTTGGGGACTGCCAATCAGGGTTTGCCAGCACCTCTGGGATTCTAGGGGCTCTACGGGCACGTCTTTGCGGTGGCTGCGACGGGGTCACTACTGCACGTGCCACCGTACCAGCTTCAACTGCCCTTCTGGTGCTCGCTACTTCACCAGGTTGTACGGCAGTGCTGGTACTAGGTCCAGGGAGGGCTGGGCTGCTGGTGTATGCCTCACCACGTAATCCGACAGCACCAGCCCCACTCTGCTGCTCTTGAAGCGGATCCTGCGCAACCTGCGGTCTAGCGACACGGGGCCGGGTACGCCTGGTGCTATCAGGGACCTCAGCCTCCTCGTCCGAACTTTGGGTCAGAGAGCCACTGCTTTCTACAGGTTCGTATTCTGACCCACTGGATTCATCAGATGAGGGTTCCCACTCCTCATCCGACTGGGTCAGAAGCCTGTAGGCCTCTTCAGAAGAATACCCCCTGTTTGACATGTGGGCAACTAAATTTAGGGGTATTCCCTGAGACTACCCAAGAAAAAAAAAGCAAGCCTGTCTTACAAAGGGGAGGCTAGCGAAGTACCGGAGGCCGCTGCGGTTGATAAAAAATATCAAAACTGATTTTTTTATCGCCGCAGTGCGTGTAAAGTGAATGTGCAGTGATCAAAAAAAAATATTTTTTTTGTCACTGCGGTGGGGCGGGTGTGGGCGAACGCACGTGTGGGCGACCGATCAGGCCTGATCGGGCAAACACTGCGTTTTGGGTGGAGGGCGAGCTAAAGTGACACTAGTACTATTATAGATCTGACCGTGATCAGTTTTGATCACTTTCAGATACTATAAAAGTACAAATGCTGATTAGCGATACGCTAATCAGCGAATAACGGACTGCGGTGCGGTGGGCTGGGCGCTAACTGATCGCTAACTACCTAACCAAGGGACCTAAACTATACCTAAAACCTAACGGTCAATAACAGTGAAAAAAAAAAGTGACAGTTTGCACTGATCACTTTTTTCTTTTCACTTGTGATTGACAGGGGGTGATCAAAGAGGTGATCAAAGGGTTAATTGGGGTTCAGGGGGGTGATCAGGGGCTATAGTGTAGTGTTGGTGTACTCACTGTGAAGCCTGCTCCTCTGCTGGATCCAACCGACGAAAAGAACCAGCAGAGGAGCAGGCAGCCATATAACAGATCATATTTACAAATATGATCTGTTATCTGGCACTTTGATTGGATTTTTTAAAAATCAGCAACCTGCCAGCCACGATCATTGGCTGGCAGGTTGCTGACGAAATGGTCCTGAAAGAAATGCCGGCGCGAACTGCGCACGCGCTGGCGCATACTCGCGTCATCTCGCGTCTCGCGAGATGACGCGTATATGCGTGACTGTGCGCAGCCCTGCCACCTCCGGAACGCACATGTGCGTTAGGCGGTCCGGAGGTGGTTAAAGGGGTTTTTTCACTTCAGCAAGTAGCATTTCTCATGTAGAGAAAGTTAATACAAGCCACTTACTAATGTATTGTTATTATCCATATTGCTTCCTTTGCTGGCTGGATTCATTTTTCCATCAAATTATAAATTGCTTGTTTCCATGGTTATGACCACTCTGCAATCCAGCAGCAGTGGTTGTGCTTGCATACTATAAAAAAAAGCCCATTAACAATTTTGTTGCTCAATGTTTTGAGGCCATCACAGCAATCAAGCAATTTCTGCAACTCTCAATGAGACTTCTGTACCTGTCCATAGGTATTTTGGCCCACTTCTCAGGAAATTGCTCCCGCTATCTCAGGTTTGAAGGGGACCTTCTCCAGATTGCATGTTTCAGCTGTTTCTAGAGATGCTCAACAGGATAGTTCAGAGCTCATAGAAGGCCACTTTAGAGGCATTCAATGCTTTGCTTTTAGCCCTTCTAGGATGTTTTTAGCTGTGTGTTTTGGATCATTATCCTGTTGGAGGACCCATAGCCTGTTACTGAGACCAGGGCAGCACATTTAGCTCCAGAATGCCTTCATAGTCTTGAGATTTAATTGTACGCTGCACAGATTAAAGACACCTTGTGCCAGATGCAGCAAAGTAGCACCTAAACATAACCGAGCCTCCTCCATGTTTCACAGTAGGTACAATGTTCTTTATTTGTATGCTTTATTTTTGCGTCTGTGAACATAGAGCTGATGTGACTTGCCAAAAAGCTCCTGAGTTGTCTTATCTGTCCAAAGAACATTCTCCCAGAAGCTCTATGGCTTGTCAATATGCCTTTTTGGCAAATTCTAGTCTCGCTTTTTTACAATTTGCTTTCAACAGTGATTTTCTCTTCAGTCGCCTTCCATTAAGGCTGAGTTCACACGGGCGAGATTTCCATGCGGGTGCAATGCGGGAGGTGGACGCATTGCACCCGCACTGAATCCGGACCCATTCATTTCTATGGGGCTGTGCACATGAGCTGTGATATTCATGCATCACTTATGCGTTGATGAAAATCGCAGCATGCTCTATATTGTGCGTTTATCAGGCCCCATAGAAGTGAATGGGGCTGAGTGAAAATCGCAAGCATCCGCAAGCAAGTGCGGATGCGGTGCGATTTTCACGCATGGTTGCTAGGTGACAGTCTATTCACTGTATTATTTTCCCTTATAACATAGTTATAAGGGAAAATAATAGCATTCTGAATACAGAATGCTTAGTAGGTGATCAATTGAGGGTTAAATTTTTAAAAAAAAATTAACTCACTTTCTCCTCTTGATCGCGTAGTTCCCGGTCTCTTCTTTACTTCTTTAATGATGAAATACCGGCTAGGACCTGTGGTGACGTCAGATCGCATGCTCCAATCACATGGTCCATCACCGTGGAGATGGACCATGTGATTGGAGCATGTGATCTGACGTCACTACAGGTCCTTTAGCCGACAGCTCATCATTAAAGAAGTAAAGAAGAGACCGGGAACTACGCGATCAAAAGGAGAAGGGGAGTTAATTTTTTTATTTTTTTAACCCTCAATTGATCACCTACTAAGCATTCTGTATTCAGAATGCTATTATTTTCCCTTATAACCATGTTATAAGGGAAAATAATAACATCTACACAACACCGAACCCAAACCTGAACTTCTGTAAAGAAGTTCGGGTCTGGGTACCACAGTCTGTATTTTAAAACTGAACATCGGAACGCAATCGCAGTCAAAACTGACTGCAATTGCGTACCTAATCGAGCGGGTTTGCCGCAATACACCGGGATGCATCCAGACCTAATTCGGACACGCCCGTGTGAACCCAGCCTAAGTCTACTTTGGCTAAGAGAGTGACAGATGGTGTGATCTGACAATGATGTACCTTGACCTTGGAGTTAACCTTTAATTTCTTTAGAAGTTGTTGTGGGCTTATTGGCTACCATTCGTATTATCCGTCTCTTTAATTTGTCATCGATTTTCCTCTTGTGGCCACATCCGGGGAGGTTGGCTGCAGTCCTTAAACTTCTAAATAATATGTGCAACAGTAGAAACAGGAACATCAAGCTGTTTGGAGATGGTCTTATAGCCTTTATCTTTAACATGTTTGTCTATAGATGTATTCTAATCTGCTGAGATAACTCTCTCCTTAGCTTTCTTTGGTCCTGTTCAGTGAGGTACAAACCAAAATACCAAACAGCACAGTGACCACTTTTCACTCTTTAAATAGGCAGACTGACTGACCAAAAGTTTGAAGACATCTGTGATGCTAATTATAGAACACACCTTAGTTTACCATATGCCTATGGTCAAATAATTTTCAGTCTTGTCTAAGTGTACCATCATTTTTGACTAGGCCACATTCATTTGTTTTACAAATGAGTCTGTTGAACAATTCAAAAGAAATAGCTGGTTTTCTGTAAATTTTTTATTTTTTATTACTTGCCAAGTTATTTCAGCGACCATTGTGGGTTTTTCTTTCTTTAACGGAAGGGTACCAACAATTTTGTCCACATGTGTATGTTCCTAATGATGGTTCCTGGTATTTTATGTGCTTTATGACAAAAATTATATCAATAGAGCTTGGCTTAAAATACTAGAATAATAGTTGTCAGATGTTTGGGTGTAACATGGGAAGTGCACACAGCAAATAACGGCACATATAACATACAGGTACCAGTTTGACTAGTTTTGTGAACAGTAATCATACATAAACCTCTGCTTTTCCCGACTATGTACTTCTAGATTACAAGCAAACAAAATATGATTAATGCCCATTCTTAGGCCTTATGACCACAATCACGTGCATGACACAACAGCATTGTAGTCAGATTTGTGACATAATGCCTCAGATGGGCAATATGGGGCATATATACAGCATCTTATGGGATATACTAAGCATTACAAAAAGCTACTTAACGTCACATGGATTTTATAAAGACATGTGAATGAGTCCTTTTTGTGAAGTAAGCTTGTTATTTCAAAATTAGTCATTGAGACTTGGTGGTGTGCACTCCTTCACTTTCGGGGGCCCTATTTGGAAATAGATACGGGTCCCAGAGGTGGGTCCCTCACCTATCTGACCTTGGTGGTATATCCTAGTGACATGCCACCAATGTCTCAGATGAGACAACCCCTTTAAGTAGTCCTCCAAACCCCACATATGTTCTAAAGGGCAAATGGGATAATTCAGGTACTTAAAAATAACTACAAATATTATATACTTTAAATTTAACATGGATGTGCTTTGTCCACCTGTCTTTATGCGACAATACCTTTAAATCCTGATAACACATATAGTACAACTTTACAACAAAGCTCTCCATTGTATTATTTTATTTTTATAATAAATACTGCTTGGTTTGACCTTTTAAATTGTACCACATATATAAGGTGACTTTTCAGAATAAGCTGTCATGTGGAGGTACATAAGCAATAACATTATATGACTTGGAGATGTTCTAGTAGTTTTCTTCTTTGCATACTCTGTCCCTAATTCTCAGTTTTCCTCAACTAGTGAATGGAGACTAGCTGCTAAGATGTCTCCAAAACACAGCACACAGAGAAGAGGAAATCCTGCTCCTCTATTTCTGTAGCATAGCCTCAGCAGCTGCATGAAAGGCATTATGCAGCAGTTCTGAGCAGTGTTGCTGTAAAATCTAGCATTGGGAAAACTAGAGCCAGTAGCAACATCTGTGTGTGTGTGTGTGTGTCTCTCTCTCTCTCTCTCTCTCTCTCTCTCTGCAGCTGCTCCCTCTTACCACACCACATTTATAGCAAGCAGCTGTAACCTGATCTCTCAGAGAAGCTGAACATCTCATCTCCATCATTCTCAAGACAGATTTTTATCAGTGAATTTACAGTGAGAGAAAAATACAGGAGGCAAAGAGAAGATGTTCTAATAATTAGGAAAATGCATTTTACTGTAATATATTAAAAGGCTTCTTACCTTCACTTGTACTATTGATTTATGCAAAGTTTGTTGAACAGTGACTTTGGTGCAATTTTTAATGCAGACTGAGGCAAAATCTGTGAATTCAGAACAAATAGGAAATATATAGGAAGGGCTTATACTTCTTCCTGCTCAATCCACTGCTGGATTTGGTGGAAAGAACTGCATGTATGATTCTAGCCCAATTATTTTTGGTTACTTTAATATCCAGAGTGTTTATTTTTAAATTTGTGTTAGACTGTAGCAAATATGCAGTAGTAACTACTTGTCACCGCCGGCTCTGGAAGAGATCTTAGAAGTTCAGATGGACGGAAGACTCAGGAGGCGATCTGACAGCTCTCTATTGATTTCATTGTTGCTGACAGGTTTCCACCCCTTCGCAGATGCTGCTCATTATCAGTCAGGTGGCTCTTAATATGTTCAGCCTCTCACTGGTTTCCCTGCGGCTAATAGCTCTTCTGTGGAGTGCTCTTCTTGTGTGGTGGTTCTTCTGTTCCTGTTGTCCTTTCCCTTATTTTGTTGTGTCTTTCCTGACTAGGCCTCAGGGAGACACTGGCTCCTTCAGGTTGGAAGGAGCTGGTTGCCTCTTTCCCTGTTCCCTAAGCTGAGGGTTTGGTGCAGTGTGTCAGCAGTCTTAGGTTCCTGTGCATGTGTATTTCTACCTTTGAGACTTGCACATGTGGTTAGCAGCTTAGGGAGAGTATCAGGGATTGCTAGGAGGTGACCTCTTTATTCCCTGGGCTTGGGGCCTAGTCTGTAGTTGTTTTGTTGTTCCCTTTGGTTGTCTTTCCTTCCCCGTACTACCCGTGACACTACTGAAGACAGGAGAAGCCATGCCATGTGGACTGTACAGGACAGTTCACTAGTGATTGAACAACCTTAAGGTTCCATTCACTAAACAAAATGCTATATAAACTGAATGCGTTTATTCCGATATATTACACACGGTTTGGGTATGGTGCTGGTCACCACTGCCCCCCCCCCCCCCCCCCCATGAACACAATTGAGGTAGGGGCCTAACAAAAGCCCATAGGCCTGTCATGACTGTATGTCTATTAGACTGTGCCCCAGACACAGCCTAATAGATTGCCTGTCACTGTTATATTAATAGGTTGTATGCACTACATTGCGTTATTCATTATAAAAGCCATGTTTCCTAGTGACAGTATAAAAAATTATCAAAGGTTTATAAAGTTTTATATAAACAAATATAAATAAAACCAGTTTTCTGGTGCACGTATTCTTAAAGGGGTGGTCCCATCTTGGACTTTCATGGTAGAGATGGGAATAACTGGTGACCAGGTGTGGAAGCTCATAAAATATGGAAAGGACTACGGCACTCTTGTTTTCTGTTGCAAGCTTATTATTTATTTTGTTATATTATTAATCCATCCAAATAAGAATTATATTTTAGCCACTGACCAACGTTTCAGTCTGCACTCAGACCTTGTTCACGGCCTAATTTATATATAGACAAGAGTAAAAAAGTGATTCAGGATATAACATAGTAACATAGTATATAAGGCCGAAAAAGACATTTGTCCATCCAGTTCGGCCCACTATCCTGCAAGTTGATCCAGAGGAAGGAAAATAAAATATACTGTGAGGTAGAAGCCAATTTTTCCCGACACCAATCAGGCAATCAGAATAACTCCCTGGATCAACGACCCCTCTCTAGTAGTTATAGCCTGTAATATTATTACACTCCAGAAATACATCCAGGCCCCTCTTGAATTCCTTTATTGTACTCACCATAAACCACCTCCTCAGGCAGAGAGTTCCATAGTCTCACTGCTCTTACCGTAAAGAATCCTCTTCTATGTTTGTGTACAAACCTTCTTTCCTCCAGACGCAGAGGATGTCCCCTCGTCACAGTCACAGTTCTGGGGATAAATAGATGATGGGAGAGATCCCTGTACTGTCCCCTGATATATTTACAGTATACATAGTTATTAGATCTCCCCTCAGTCGTCTTCTTTCTAAAGTGAATAACCCTAATTTTGCTAATCTTTCAGGGTACTGTAGTCCCTCTCATTCCAGTTATTACTTTAGTTGCCCTCCTCTGAACCCTCTTCAGCTCTGCTATGTCTGCCTTGTTCAGATATAGTTACGAAAAGGTGTTAAATTATCATAATTATAGAATGTCATAGGTATCGCCAGCGGAGATTTTAACAGGAGTAGTACATTGTGAAAAAATGGTACATGGTGAAAATCATAATAATAAACTTTCCCATTCAGGCAAAGTTTACCATTCAAAAGGCTCTTTCACATGCACTTACTCCTATGTGGTCTACTTAATCAAGAAGCTTGCAACAGAAAACAAGAGTGCCGTGGTCCTTTTAATATTTTATGAGCTTTAAAACTACCACTGAACATCGCCTGCATTCCAGAGGTGTGCCGTTCAACTCTCTTCCTAAACCAGGTGTGGAAGGACTTGCTGTTTCTGTAACTTCCATAGTAGACAATGGGAGCTACCTACAAAGTACATCAAGCTACCCTGTTTCCATAAGTTCCACTGGCATAGAAGCTTAACCCTTCAGTACCGAGCCACTTTTCACCTTAAATTCCATGGGCGAATTTTGCAAATCTGACATATCACTTTATGTGGTAATAACTTTGGAACGCTTTTACTTATCAAAGCCATTCTGAGATTTTATTTTTTTAGGACGTTAGAAGGCTAAGGCTACTTTCACACTAGCGTTCGATCGGATCCGTTCTGAACGGATCCGATCATAATAATGCAGACGGAGGCTCCGTTCAGAACGGATCCGTCTGCATTATATTGGCATATAAAAGCTAAGTGTGAAAATAGCCTCGGACGGATCCGTCCAGACTTTCAATGTAAAGTCAATGGGGGACGGATCCGCTTGAAGATTGAGCCATATTGTGGCATCTTCAAACGGATCCGTCCCCATTGACTTACATTGTAAGTCTGGACGGATCCGCACGCCTCCGCACGGCCAGGCGGACACCCGAACGCTGCAAGCAGCGTTCAGCTGTCCGCCTGTCCGTGCGGAGGCGAGCGGAGCGGAGGCTGAACGCCGCCAGACTGATGCAGTCTGAGCGGATCCGCATCCATTCAGACTGCATCAGGGCTGGACGGAAGCGTTCGGGTCCGCTCGTGAGCCCCTTCAAACGGAGCTCACGAGCGGACAGCCGAACGCTAGTGTGAAAGTAGCCTAAAGTTTAGAAGCCATTTTTCTAATTTTCAAAAAGATTTCCAAAACCATTTTTTTAAGCACCATTTCAGTTATAAAGTGATTTTGAGGGGCTTACGTAATGGAAACCACCCATAAATGACCCCATTTTAGAAACTACACCCCTCACATTATTCAAAACTGATGTTACAAACTTTGTTAACCCTTCAGGTGTTCCACAAGAATTAAAGGATAATGGAGGTAAAATGTAAAAATTTCACTTTTTTGGTAGATTTTTTATGTTAATCAATTTTCTCTTGCAACACAGCAAGGGTTAACAGCAAAATAAACCTCTATATATATTACTCTGTTTCTGCAGTTTACAGAAATATCTGCTAATGGATATCAACAAAGGCTACATTAGTAAGTGCCATATAGTCATCTTGCATAGAGTATACATTGAGCAACAGAAGCCAGAAAGTGTCCAACACCTTTGGGATATGAACCTAACAGTTCAGCCCGAGCCAGTCAGCAGGGCGATGGCTGCTTTAAGCCTTCATACCTTGGGCTGGGTAGCAGGCAGAAATGTGAGATCACTGCATTAGTTCCTCTACATTGGGAGATATACCCTTAAAAAACTGGGGCAGAAGTAATGGCAGTTAAAAGCAGATTTCAGATGCTACAAGATCAGGCCCACATCTCTGGCGCCTATACAGTGCAAGATATGATGGATTCAAGTGGCCCTACTCCTTCAGCTGGCTGTGATCTGAGCCAGATGGCAAGAGGAGAGGGCGGGCAGCGACAGTTTGCAGGCAATAGAGAAAAAACATCCTCTCTCATGACCCTAATTAGGGCATTTAACTCCATGTTGTTTCATGGTTCATATTGTTCGATACCGGGTTGTATATACCCTTTACAACTTTAGGCTCCATTCACACATCCGTGGTATGTTGCGGACCCGCAACACACCCGGCCGGCACCCGCTATAGAAATGCCCGGACAAGAATAGGACAGCTGCGGACAAGAATAGGACATGTTCTATCTTTTGCGGAGCTGCAGACCGGAAGTTCGGGGCCGAAACCCTGAAGTTCGGGGCCGCGCTACGCAAATGCGGAAGCGGAGAGCACATAGTGTGCTCTCTGCTTCACGTCCGGGCCCATAGAGAATTGCGGAACGGGTGCGGACCCTTTTGCGGACGTGTGAATGGACCCTTATAAGTACCATAACTGAAGTGTTCATGTCACATGACTTTAAACTGTTCTAATGTGTTATGTTGGAAAATCTTAATAAAACCTAAAAAGGCCTAAAGACTTTTTACTGGACTCATATTATTATTTATTTATTATACTCATTTATATAGCACTGACATATTCCACAGCACTTTACAGACATTAGCATCAAGCTATCCCTAAAGGGCTCAAAATCTAAGTTCCCTATCAGTATGTCTTTGGAGTGTGGGAGCAGGGCCGGCCTTAGGTGTTCAGGCGCCCTGTGCGAGCTAACCTTGTGGCGCCCCCCCCCAAAAAAAAAAAAAAAAAAAAAAAAAAAAAATGCTTGTTGCTGGCATCATGGCATAGGCTGGCTGACTATCCAAACAAGTAGTTACCAGCCCTCACACCCCAAAGGCCGGTGTAATGTTATACTTCCCTAGTTCGTGAGATTTCCCTACCCTCGTCACTTCCGGTCGCACCGGACATGACGTGAGGAGGTGTGCAGCATCGCGCAGGCGCACAACGACAGGTTAGGGAAATTTCACAGCAGAATGCGCATGCGCCAGGAGCCTCGCCGGCGGTTAGGGTAGGGAAAAACTATGGGCCAATGCGCAGTGATCGGATGGATGTTTTCAGCTGAACACCGGCCGACACTGCGCATGCACCGGGAGCCTCACCAGCGGTTAGGGAAGGGAAAAATTTACGTACGGGCCAGTGCTTTTTCCCTACCCTAACCGCTGGTGAGGCCCCCAGCGCATGTCGGCCGGTGTCCAGCTGAGAAAATTAGTTTCCAATGTAGTATTAATAACTAATAGTGATGAGCGAACTTGTGTTTTAAGTTCGGCGTTTAAAGTCCGGCTTCCGGTTAGCGGAGAATCCCGATATGGATTCCGAATACCGTTGTGGTCCCTGGTAGCGGAATCAATAATGGCCGATTATTGATTCCGCTACCACGGACCACAACGGAAGTCGGAATCCATATCGGGATTCTCCGCTAACCGGAAGCCGAACTTTAGACGCCGAACTTAAAACAGAAGTTCGCTCATCACTAATAACTAAACAATTAAATAATAAACATATTGCATTGTCTACTTACCACCAGGACAATAAGATGATCTGGACTCTGGCTGCAGTCTGGCTCTGGGGACTCCATTGTCACTCTCTCCCCCCCCCCCCTTCCCTCGTCACTCTCATTATTCTCCCCCCCCCCCATCACTCTCATTATTCTCCCCCCCCCCCCATCACTCTCATTATTCTCCCCCCCCCCCATCACTCTCATTATTCTCCCCCCCCATCACTCTCATTATTTCTCCCCCCTCCATCACTCTCATTATTTCTCCCCCCCATCACTCTCATTATTCTCCCCCCCCATCACTCTCATTATTCTCCCCCCCCCCATCACTCTCATTATTCTCCCCCCCCATCACTCTCATTATTTCCCCCCCCCCATCACTCTCATTATTTCTCCCCCCCATCACTCTCATTATTTCTCCCCCCCCCATCACTCTCATTATTTCTCCCCCCCCCCATCACTCTCATTATTTCTCCCCCCCCATCACTCTCATTATTTCTCCCCCCCCCCATCACTCTCATTATTTCTCCCCCCCCCCATCACTCTCATTATTTCTCCCCCCCCCCATCACTCTCATTATTTCTCCCCCCCCCATCACTCTCATTATTCTCCCCCCCATCACTCTCATTATTTCTCCCCCCCATCACTCTCATTATTTCTCCCCCCCCATCACTCTCATTATTTCTCCCCCCCCCCATCACTCTCATTATTTCTCCCCCCCCATCACTCTCATTATTTCTCCCCCCCCCCCCATCACTCATTATTTCTCCCCCCCCATCACTCATTATTTCTCCCCCCCCCCATCACTCTCATTATTTCTCCCCCCCCCATCACTCTCATTATTTCTCCCCCCCCCATCACTCTCATTATTTCTCCCCCCCCCCATCACTCTCATTATTTCTCCCCCCCCATCACTCTCATTATTTCTCCCCCCCCCATCACTCTCATTATTTCTCCCCCCCCATCACTCTCATTAGTTCTCCCCCCCCCATCACTCTCATTATTTTCTCCCCCCCCCATCACTCTCATTATTTCTCCCCCCCCCCCATCACTCTCATTATTTCTCCCCCCCCCCCCATCACTCTCATTATTCTTTCTCCCCCCCCCCATCACTCTCATTATTTCTCCCCCCCCCCATCACTCTCATTATTTCTCCCCCCCCCCCATCACTCTCATTATTTCTCCCCCCCCCCATCACTCTCATTATTTCTCCCCCCCCCATCACTCTCATTATTTCTCCCCCCCCCCCATCACTCTCATTATTTCTCCCCCCCCATCACTCTCATTATTTCTCCCCCCCCCCATCACTCTCATTATTTCTCCCCCCCCCCCATCACTCTCATTATTTCTCCCCCCCCCCCCATCACTCTCATTATTTCTCCCCTCCCCCCCCATCACTCTCATTATTTCTCCCCCCCCCCCTCCCCCTCCCCCTCCCCCTTTTCACTCTCTTTTCCACCTCTAGTGTAGCGTGGCCGAGCTCTGTTCGATCCGCGGTACAGGAGCATGTTTCCTGTACCCGGCCGGACTGACAGGAAGTGCACACTAAGTGAGCACTTCCTGTCAGTCCGGCCGGGTACAGGAAACAAAAGCTCCTGTACCGCGGATCGAACAGAGCTCGGCCACGCTACATTAACAGCACACAGCAGGCGCAGGCAGGCGCTCAGCCTCAGCCACTCAGGCGGCGCAGAATGAGGGGCGCCGCCAGCCGCCCGAACTTATATAAGCAAGTTTTTTTTTTTTAAACCGCAACGTGCGCCCCCTGCTGAATACAGGGGAGGGGGAGGGGGAGATGGAGGGGGAGGGGGAGATGGAGGGGGCGGGGCCCGCCCCGTGGGAAAACATAAGTGCCGCCTCGCCTGCCCATATTACATTGCGGGCTGTCGGCCGCCCGGCGCCCCTGTTGCTATGGCGCCCTGTGCGGCCGCACAGCCCGCACACCCCAAAGGCCGGCCCTGTGTGGGAGGAAACTGGAGTACCCGGAGGAAACCCACGCAAACACGGGGAGAACATACAAACTCCATGCAGATGTTGTCCTTGGTTGGATTTGAACCTAGGTCCCCAGGGGTGCAGGGCACCAGTGCTTACCACTGAGCCACCATTCAATTTTAATAGTTTGGACATGGCACTAACAATTATGTTTATTTTTTTGTTTATTTTAATATGCAACATTGGGAAAGGGCGATCATTTGAATTGTTTATGTAGTGTCCCACTAGGTATGGGTGGGCACTACACAAGGGTCAATTGGTGTGCGCGTTACTCCTACTCACAAGGAACAGAAATGTCATATTTAATTCTGCATTTAATGTATGTTTAATGTGTTGTTATGTGCAATGTACCCCTGTCTAATGCAGCAGCAGGCCTAGTTGGGTGTAGTTAGACATCCCAGACACTAGAGGGAGATAGGGAGCCCCTAGTATAAATGTCCAGGCCCACACAGGGAGAGTTAGTGCAGAGTCAGGAGTCTGAGAAGACAGAGGCCAGTAAGCCTGCTCCTGACATGCAGCTGGATAGCCCTGGCTGCTAGTGATGTCCAGGAGGCTGTTGAGAAGCTCCAGCCTGCCTGAGAACAAGAGAGCCTAAGTTAGCTCTGAAGAGATACCCCAGTTGCAGGATTCAACCTCCTGGGAGAAACCGACAGTTACCCACCTGATAGGAGGAGGCGTCCCAGGGTAAGCGAAGTGAACCTGATGGGCAGAGGATCTTAGGAATCATAGCAAGGAGTATAATACCTGAGGAAGGAGGTAACCAAGGATATAAGCCACCCTTTTAGGCATCCGGGCCTTGGGAATTATCAAGCCAGAGTAGGAGTTCTAGAAAGGACAGTGTACGTGATTCTAGGAAAAGTACAACCTGCTGCTGAGTGCTTGTGGAATTTACCCTCAGTGTAACTTGCATGACTATTGCCTGCCATATCTGTGAATAAGCCCCTTTTGTGGAACTGTAATACAGAGACTATACTACTCCCTGCTGTACAAAGTTGGATTGTCCAGTAAAGTTTCCGTTTGGTTCACTGCATACTTGTGTACCGTCATCTTTCCAACCATCAACCGGCGTGCCACCGGCCAAAGGCACTGGCGTCACGAATACCACAGGGACCTTGCCCCAGGCACACAAAACACCTGTAACATCCAGGGCACCTCAACTACCATCAGGCCTGGTCCCTATCTACAGAGCGTGCCACAGAGGAACTGTGTCTACCTCTCCTTCACTGCCACGCGCCTGCCCAGGGTTCTTCAAATATAGTGAGTACCCTCGATTGCCCATAACTGTGACCTCACTTCGTCATCCCCTGCAGGTCTGGCGTGTTGCATTTATATGTTGTTTCTTTTTTTAAACGTTCATTTTATTTACTATAATTTTTTGTCCCCTGATGGGACTTGAACATGCAATCTTCTGATCGCTTCTACCATAAACTGCTATTGCAGTCTACCGTATTTTTACATGCTGCCGGTCAGGCCATGTCTCATGAACGGCTCTGCAGGCAGCTCGCTATAACAAGCCTGGAAGCATTTACAAGGTGGTCACAGCAACCTATCAGAGCCCCGCAATTTCACTGATGACCTCCAATCAAAGAAGAGAGAGGGAAACCCCTCCCTCTATGTAACCACTCAGATGACGCGGTCGCTATTGACTGCACCATCTGCAGGACTTTGTCCAATCCTGATCATTGCGACTGGGTGCCAGCTGTATTATACAGTCTGTACCCGATGTGTATGGAGTTGGATCATCTCTTGAGCATGCTCCATACATGCCCCGCCGAACCATGACAGATATATCTGTCATGGGTTAAGGTCTTAAACTGTATGTTTGAAGATGGTTGTATCTGCTGTTAGAACCATTGCTCCCACTTGACGCGGCTCAATACTGCAAATGTGTACTGTCTCAACCGGTATGTCCTTCATCACGACATACAGTATTGCACACAGTCTCTCACATTGTAATACTTACAGGCTGCAGGCTGGCTGGCCCTCTAAGGGGCCGCAATTTTGCGGAACAGGTGCATTTTCAATGGGGCCAGAATGTGCTGTCCGCATCCACATTTGCAGATCCGCACTTCTGCTCCGCAAAAAAATAGAACATGTCCTATTCTTGTCCGCAATTGCGGACAAGAAAAGGCATTTTCTATAAGAGTGCCGGCGATGTGAGGTCCGCAAAATGCGAAATGCACATTGCCGGTGTCCGTGTTTTACGGATCCGCAAAACACATACAGACGTGTGAATGGACCCTAACAGACCTATTATACAGACCCTAGGATCCTGAAGAGCACAAGATAGTGAACACCGTAAAAACTAAACCCATAAAACTGTGACTAATAGCGTTTTTTTTCCCCAATTCGATCCCCATTTGAATTTTTTTCCAGCTATCCCCTACATCCTATGCAATATTAAATGGTGACATTATAAAGTACAATTTGTTCCTCAAAAACAAGTCTCCATACGGCTATGTGAACGGAAATATAAAAAAGTGATGGCTCCAGGAAGGCAGGGAGTTAAAAAACGAAAAGGCAAAAAAGAAATATTGCTCCGTCAAGAAAGGGTTAACACATGGTGTTATTTGATATCAATGGTTTGTTAAAAAATTGTTTTGTTTTTTCAAATCCCTTTTAGAATTTTTTTTTCAATAAAATGCAGCCAATGATGCAAAGGCTTTCTAATATTGAATGAGCTCTTATGGAGAAGCAAATAACCACAAAGCCAGGAAAAATGCCTTCTACCTATTTCAGTGCTGCAGCCCCCTGTGCCATGCAGCCCTATGCAGGGGGCCAGCTTGTGTGTCATCTAAATGAAAAACATTTGGGGTCATTTATCAAACTGGTGTAAAGTAGAACTGGCTTAGTTGTCCATAGCAACCAATCAGATTCCACCTTTCATTTTCCAAAGGAGCTGTGAAAAATGAAAGGGGGAATCTGATTGGTTGCTATGGGCAGCTAAGCCAGTTCTACTTTACACCAGTTTGATAAATGACCCCTATTGTTCCTTGGTAGTCACCTGGGTCATGGGGTGATTACAAGGGCAAACACTCAACTTCCCCCTCTTTTTCTAGAAGCCAGCAAGAAGACCTCAGAAGTGAACCCCCTCTGCAGCCATACAGACCACACAGGTTGTTCAGAACAGAATTGGCCTTTCCTGCCGGAACGAACTGTGTTCAAGATGATCAGAAGAGGGTTAAATCTCATGATTAAAAAGTCCTTTCCTACCATTAGACAGCTATGCCCAGGCTTGGGCATTACTTCCTAGTTGGGCATTAGCCTTGCTGACACGGCCATTGCAGTTGTAGCACAAGTGACCGCTGAGGCCAGTGATTGTCCACAGAGGTCATGGACCAAGCCACTTCCACAACAGCTGGAAACAGGGCAGCAGTGTGGGAACTGTGGAACTGTAGACAGGTGTTTTTTATTTGGCACAGGTTCCAACCATTGGAATTCCAAGGCTGGATAACTGCTTTATACTCCATTTTTAACCCTACTAGTTCTTTCTCGTGCTTACATCGTGTGATTACAGAAGTTTTGTATGTATTATAGCGTGTGAGCATCATGCGCTCTCTGTTTGACATGCAGAAGGGTAAAGGACCAGGTCAAACAATAAAAACAGAACTAAAATCAGAGTGCAATGTGCATTTTAGCCACTTGGTAAGCAACCTTATATTTACAGATGCAGCCAAGCTAAACTTGATGGTTATCGCGTTAAGTAAAGAATGGTAAGAAAAAGATACGGTAACTGTTCAGTGGATTTCAGTGGCTTTTGTCACGAGATAACTGAGATAACACTGTGCCATGTGTTATCAGAATCAAGTTTAGCTCTGCTACATCGGTAACTCTCGGTTTACACTACGGTGCAGAGCTTCCTCGTTTATATGTCTTAGCTCAACGACTGGATCTGTCCATCGGTGAACCCCAGGTTCCTTGAAGATCGCTGCATCTAGTGACCAGCCAGGACCGTTTCTACCTCTTGTTCTGTTGGAACATCAACAAGAATGGACTTTCTCCACCATTGGACCCTTACAAGAGAAAACTTAATTTCCAACTATACTTTTGGTGGGGGGGGGGGAAGAGTTTCAGAAAATATCTAAATTATGCCTGAAAATGGAGAACAATTATAAAATAGAAATCCAACAGAATGTTAATATAATGTTCCTTGAATTGTATCTAAAACAGCATCCTATTCTACAGTGTAAGACTTCCCTTTGTATCTTCCTTCCCGGAGGACACTACATTTACTACTGGAAGGGACTCATATCTTGGACAATGCTCTATTAGACTAATGACCAGGCTTATTCAACAGAGTAAGGCCTATTGCACACGAACGTGTGCGCTCTGTGGCAGTATATGGTACCGCATTTGGAGATCCGCAATACACGGGCACCATTCCGCATCAGGGATGCGGACCCATTTACTTCAATGGGTCTGCAAATCTGGAGATGCGGAATGGTGCTGAACGGAAGCACAGAACGGAACCCTATGGAAGCACTACGGAGTGCTTCCGTGGGGTTTCGTCCTGTACTTCCGTTCCGCAAAAAGATAGAACATGTCCTATCTTTTTGCGGAAGTGAATGGGTCCGCGATCCGCTGCGGCTGCCCCACGGTGGGTGTTCGTGCATTGCGGCCTGCAATTTGCAGGCTGCAGCACGGCCACGGGGCACACACGTTCGTGTGAAAGAGGCCTAAGGAGATTGCCACCTCTGCAATTTGAGAAATCAATTGTAATAAAGCATTACGTTTACCCTACACTTCTTCCTATGAGTTCCAGAAATTGGATCATTCCATTACTCTTAGACTAAAAGTAAACTTGAATCGGACACTATCAAAAACAAAAGTCTAAAAACAGGATTATGCCAATAAACAGATCCATAACTGGACCAAATCAAGTAGTGCTAATAATTTTCCTTCTCCTTCTGTCCTTCGCCTTTATCTGACACACAGTCTGCCTTTACTCTCGTCTCTCAAACATTCCATTCCTCCTCACTCGTCCACCCACACCAGGACCATCATTAATTACCACTTCAAGGTTAATGTTTCATCATCCAGTTCAGATCTCAACCAGTCCAAGAGATTCCCGACAACCAATCCTCCATTCCATCATCCACCTCACATCTCATCCAACCATTCTCACCCAATCTTCCCCTCCATTCTCCTCCCTTCCACCAGCCCTATACCAATTGATCCCCACCGTCCAATCCCTCACCATTGCTCATATCCATACCCACAGCTCCGACCTATAATCCTTCTCCGGTACTCACATCCATACCCAATAATATCATAGCTGGGGCCTTATCTTCTCATCCCATCTCTATGCTGGACCCTTCCATGTCTACCTCAGTAACATTGCATAGATCTACATCCTCATCCTCCTCTCTGCATTGCACTTTCATTTATGGTTCATCACTCTCCAGCTTCCTTTCCATTCTGATCTGAATTTTTTATTACCCACCTGTTTCTGTTCCCACTGCCAATATGCATCCCCACTCCCCACACCACTTTCTGCCCATCCCTGGGACCACACCACCTCCCTTCCGGTCATATCCCCTCCCTCCCAGATCCCAAAAAAGAAAAGGAAACCCAGAAGCTGCAGGAATGGGCAGACTAAATGGGCCAAATGGTTCTTATCTGCCAACACATTCTATGTTTCTACGAGTGGGGAACACAAGAATTCCCAGGACTGTAGACCAGGAGCGTTTGGTCTGGGGTCTGATTTATTTAGGGGATCTGGTCTGAAGTCATTTTGGGGCCTGAATTCTTTTGGGGGTCACACTCCATTTTAACCATTGTAAACTTGGCCAGTATTTTTTGTTGGGTAAGGTAGTAATCCTAGAAGGGGCACTGTGAACCTGTGTCCCACTTCTCATCCCTGACATTCTATTAAGGACATCCAAATTACGGATCAGCAAAATATGGATGTGGTCTATGTGAGCCCCTTTGGGGACAGCTTAATGTCAATGTCTGTAAAGCGCTGCGGAATATAGTAGCGCTATATAAGTGCTTTAAATAAATGTGCATCCCGGGCCCTATTGTATAAATGCCTATTCGCATCTGCAAAAGTGACAAGAAGACAAGAATAGGACATTTTCTATCATTTGCGGCACGGCCACACAGATGCGGACACCACTCTGATGACATTCATCTGCTGTTGGCATTTTTTGTGTCCCTATAGAAATGAATGTGTCCACATTTGATTTTCTCAAAAAATCTCAATTGAATGTGGACTGAAAATATGGTCGTGTGCATTAGGCCTAAATAAGAGGAGGGTGGACTGTGGCTAGCTGCTGGGTCAGACAGAAAGACTGGGGCAGGGGTGGACCAACCATGACCCTACAGGGAAATTTCCCGGTAGGGCAACGCCCCTCCTCACAGATGCCAGCTTGGTACATAATGATCTGATGCTCTCAGCATTATATAATGCTAGAAGCATTAGGCACTTATGTAACTGGCTGGCAGCCATAGGCACCCACCTGAATTCAGCTATATCTCCATCCTCAGGACAGTGATACAGCTGAATACATCGGTGGAGGTATTTTGGGCTGCACCAAGATATCGCTGATGTTCCCCACCTTCTTTCAATTTGAACCCACCTACAACATGGAGCCACTTTTAGTTTTTTTCCAGGGCACTTTAAAAGAGTTTTATGAGATTTTAATACTGATGACCCATCCTCAGGATTGGTCATCAAAACCGATCAGCTTTTTGAGAAGGCACTGGAGCTCCTGTGAGCCCTACAGCCTTCTCTGTACATTTGATAGCAGCTGTTCTTGGTATCGTCCTCAGCCCCATTCACATCTATGGAGCTGAGCTTAGGGTTGTCACCTGGCCGGTATCTCACTGGCAGGGCCAGTATTTTAGTGGCCCTACCAGTGCCGGTAATTTTTTTCTACTGGCGATATAATTTTTTTTCCTACAAGGCCTGTTACTAATGAGCGCTTCCATTGTGGAGCGCTCATTAGTATAGCCATTACTCCCCCCCCCCCCCCCCCCCACTTGTGTTAATTAAAAAATAAAATAAATCACCTCTTCCATTTGATCACGCCGCGGGGGAACTCTCAGTGCTGACTGAGGAACAGGACCTGCGCGACATCATCACACTGGAGCGCCGGTACTGTCCTGAGCTTCCAGTCAGCAGTGAGCGTTCACCGCAGCGCAAGCAAAGAAAGGGGCACAAATTGGGGCATTACTATTATTGGGGGGCACTAATGAGGGCATTATTCTTACTAGGGGGCACTAATGGGGACATTATTCTTACTGGGGGCATTATTCTTATTGGGGGGCACTAATGGGCGCATTACTAATACTGGAGGCACTAATGGGGGCATTATTCTTACTGGGGGAACGCTCCTATAACCACACCCCCTTTGGGGTGTGGCTTAACTTGGCCGGTACTTTTTGTTGGTGTAGAAACTCCTAGTCTGAATGTGCCTTTATTTCTGTCCACAGGCAGCATTCTGGTGCACATGTGAGGCCCGGGCTATATCTGCCAGTCTTAGGTGGGGCTCAGAGCTCTCTGCCTCCTCCCATTGTATGCATGGTCACATGCTGGAGGTTACTGGGAGATTGCTTTGAGTCGGACCTTGCGCTCCTGTAATTCGCCCACTGGCCCCTGGTATTGCCCACACGACCCAGGTAGGTTTAGCGTTAGGTCCCGAGCTACTTGAAAAACTTTGGCGCGGTGTTCGGGCTCAGACATGTCAGTCAAGCAGGATATGTTGGCTAATTCTCAATTTTACACCAGTATGAGGGTTAAGACCGCAGAGTGCACCTGTCTTTGGTATGTTATTTTGACTGTTTATCACATCCACACATTTGCTATCCTGTGTAGGATGTCCATTGTGGTACTTGTGGTCCGCTGCAGGCATCCTCCATTGCAGGGGTGGCCAACCTGTGGCTCTTTGCTTCTTAAAGTGAGGCTCTAGCTGTGAAGCCAGGAAACACTCTCCACCCCATGCTCAGATCTCTTTTCCTGATCGGGCACTGTTACTACTTTGCAGCTCCAGCTCACTCTCCACTACATCCTGATGCACACAGTGTAAGAAAGTAGTACGTGGAGACACACAGTATGACCTGATATTGCGCTCATCAGGTCACAGTGGAGAGCGTGTCAGACCTGCAGAGTAGAAGGTTCCTGACCTAGCTGGAGCCCAGTGCCTGATCAGGAGAGGGAAGAGATTTTTTTAAATGATAGAACCGAGCATGGGTAGGGCAGATCTCAGCATGGGTAGGGCTGAACATTGGGGGTCTTATTTTGGGGATCTTATTTTAGGTCAGATGAGGATTAAGGATCTGATTTGGGAGTCTAATCTGCGGTTTGATGAAAAATATATTTTATCTTTTTTTTCTCTGCTAATGAAAAAATATTTTTATTAGACCTCAGATAAGGCTAGGTCTACACGACGACATTTGTCGCGCGACATTTTGTTGCACCAATGTCGCGCGACAATTTTTATAATGGCAGTCTATGGTGTCGCACTGCGACATGCTGCGACTGCGACAGTCGCAGAAAATCCATTTAAGATGGATTTTTCTGCGACTGTCGCGTCGCAGTCGCAGCATGTCGCATGTTGCACCCTTTTGTTGCGCGACAAATGTCGTCGTGTAGACCAAGCCTAAGATGACAAATATAGTTTTTCTCTTATTTTGCTTTGTTTAAACCTAGGTGCATCTTGTAGGGCGAAAAATACGTTGACTAGTGTCTAAATGTATAGCTTATGGCTCCTGGTGGTCATACATTATTTTTTTGGGCTCTTTGTGTCTGTAAGGTTGGCCACCCCTGCTCCATTGTATGCATTTTTGCTGGGGATCGCCATTAGCAGCAGACCACAAGTGCAGGATCTGCCCCCCCCCAGGTATAGATGCACCACTGCATATGGGGTTGGGAACTTCCTGCTTTTTAATACCACGCTAATTTGTAGTTTGTATTTAGAATTTTTGTAGGTGTAGAAATGCCTAGTCTGAATGTGCCTTTATTTCCATCCACAGGCAGCATTCTGGTGCACATGTGAGGCCGGGGCTATATCAGCCAGTCTTGGGTGGGGCTCGGAGCTCTCTGCCTCCTCCCATTGTATGCATGGTCACATGCTGGAGGTTACTGGGAGATTGCTTTGAGTCGGACCTTGTGCTCCTGTAATTTGCCCACACGACCCAGGTAGGTTTACGCTGGCTTCAGACCTGAGCGTTCTGAAAGGAGCGCTCTGTATGCGCGATTGTACCGGCGTTTGCAATCGCGCATACAGAGACAAGCGAATGCCCATTGTCGCGCGTTCCCGAAAGTCTATGTACAGGAACGAGCGACGAGACGCCCCAAAGAAGCTCATGTACTTCTTGGGGCGTCGGGCGTTTTACAGCGCGATCGTACGCGATGTAAAACGCCCAGGTGAGAACCATGCCGATAGAGAAGCATTGGTTTCTCCTTGTTGAGCGTTTTACAGCGCGTAGGAACGCGCTGTAAAACGCTCAGGTGTGAACCCAGCCTTAGCGATAAATCAGGATATGTTGGCTAATTCTCAATTTTACACCAGTATGAGGGTTAGTAAGAGCGCAGAGTGCACCTGTTCTTGTTATATTATTTTTACTGTTTATAACATCCACACATTTGCTATCCTGTGTAGGATGTCCATTGTGGTACTTGTGGTCCGCTGCAGGCATCCTCCATTGTATGCCCCCCGGTACAGATGCAACACTGCATATGGGGCTGAGCACTTCCTACTTTTTAATACCACGCCAATTTGTAGTTTGTATTGTTGGGAAAGGTGGCAAACAAAATCACTAATTAATTTGGTATAAGAGGCAAAAGATGCTCAACACCCCAAATGCTGTTGGGTATTTCTACCTGGGGGAGCAAATCCTGCCTAAAGGTGGCAACCCCAGCTGAACTGCACCTAGGCCACGTGACTGATGAACGTGGCATCACTAGCCAAGGAAAAGCTGAGAGAAAGCCACGGTGCTAGTGCGAGCACTCCTGCCTTCTCAAACAGCTTATAGGCCCAGGTGTAGGACCACCTCTGATCAGATACTGATGACCTAACCCCTTTACTAGCCTGGCTAGGGAACCACCTGGTGGTGTCCATGAGAGCTAATACCTTGGCAGAGCAGGGTCTCCGGGCTTCTGTTACTTCAGCCGTGGCAAAACCTATTTCTACAGATCTTGGGATAGCCGGCTGCTCACTAGTCCGCTACCTGCCAGCAGGGGGAGCTAAAGGGCAGCCACCCTCTGGTTGGGGCACCTGCGGTACTCTACTACAGAAGGCGCCCGGAGGCAGCAGCAATGACGTCTCTAGCGCCTCCTCGAGCATCTTCCAGGCTCCTCACACACTAGGGCTGAGCCCCGCCCCTCCCCCAGCCCTGTGCGCACTGCCCCGCGCTGGTATTTACCCCTCAGCTAGAGCTGGGCAGCGGGCATAGCGCGGCCGGTGCCCCCAACTACCCAGGACGGAAAGAAGCCTCCCGCCAACTCCGGAGACAACACCCTGAGACTGCGGAGGAGGAGCGCTCACATCCTGCGCCTCTCACCATGGCGTTCCCGAGCGACGAGACCTCCCTGGAGCTGGACGAAATGTCAGAGGACGGGGAGATGATAGGTGGGTGGTGTGCCCGCCGTGTGCCCGCGGCTGACTTGTGGTAGGCGTTTGGGGAGAGAACGCGTGATTATTGGGTCTCACATTCCTGTCAGAAGTTCAGAGCCAACTCCTTTACTTACTCTGTGGTGGTGCCCGTGTATGTGGCAGTATGCCACTTTGCCCGATCTGTAAAGGGCATACCCTGCCGGATATCAGATTCCTGCACTGATTCCTTCCAGCTGGATTTGGAAGCCCCCCTCCTGGAGCCCCCAGTAGTCAGCTGACGTGCGGATATTGACCCCTTAGGCACAATTCACATATAGTAGTAGTGTGCAGCGCCAGTCTATCTGAGCAATCTGCAATACATGTCCAAAACCGCAGCAATCTCTATCGCTACATGGGAACCCAGCCTAAGGGCTCATGCACACCACCGTATGTATTTTGCGATCTGCAACAAATACGAATAACATCTGTGTGAAGTCCGTGTTGCGTCGGTTTTTGCGGATCCGTTGTAACAATGCCTGTCCTTGTCCACAAAACAGACAAGAGTAGGACACGTTCTATTTTTTTTGCAGAACGGACATACGGAAATGGAATGCACACAGTCATCTGCCTTTTTCTTCTTTTGAAGACCCTTTGAAGCGAATGGTTTCGCATACAGGCTGCAAAATAAAGCAACGGACGCGGAAGCAAATGCGGTCTTGTGTATGAACCCTATGGCAGTGACAAAGGGCTGTCACATGGACGTTTTCCGAACCATCACAGTCTATGGGGCTATTCACATGCCCGTAGACAGTAGAGCACCCGTCCAACGGCTGTTAAAAAAAATTAAACTTGTCTTTTTAGGGGATAAAAAAAGTCTAGCTAGCAAGTGTCCGTCACAGAGCAGGTGCCCGCTCATTCCGGGGGATAAGGCGAGTATTTTTTAGTTTATTTTTTTGCACCCAACAAAGTTTGTGACCCATTTATACTGAGGAGGCTAAATCTGGTCCGCATCCGTTCCGCAATTGTGCGGACCCATTCATTCTCTATAGGGACGGAATGGATGCGAACAGCACACAGTGTGCTGTCCGCATCCGCATTTCTGGAGCGCGCCGCTGATCTTCCAGTCCGCAGCTTTTGAAAAAAATAGAACATGTCCTATTCTTGTCTGCAATTGCGGACAATAATAGGCAGGTCTATGGGGGTGCCAGCTGGGTGTATTGCGGATCCGCAATACGCTACGGACGTGTGAATGGACCCTTATGGTAACAAATGATTCTGTCGTAGTCTGTGCCAATGAATCCTTCACTACCTGTAACCCATCAGTCATGGTGCGACCCACGCTGATTCTAAATGTGTATTTCTTTTTGTCAAATTCGCTTGCCCTACAATTTGCCTGAGAGGTTCTGCGTTCCCTGTATAGTCCTAGTCCGGATCTGCCGGGCTGCTGTATATCCAAGCAGATGGGCACTGGCATAGCAGGACTGCCGGGCTGCTGTATATCCAAGCAGATGGGCACTGGCATAGCAGGACTGCCGGGCTGCTGTATATCCAAGCAGATGGGCACTGGCATAGCAGGACTGCCGGGCTGCTGTATATCAGAGCATATATTTTTTTTTTTTCCGGTCTGAGCATGTGCAGACCGCAATGCCGGATCCGTTTTGCCGGAACACTCTGGACCGGATCTGGCATTAATGCATTTCAATGGGTAAAAATGCCGGAACACTCTGGACCGGATCTGGCATTAATGCATTTCAATGGGTAAAAATGCCGGATTCGGCATTCCGGTAAGTGTTCCGGAATTTTGGACGGTGATAAAACCGTAGCATGCTGCGGTATGATCTCTGTCCTGAAAAGTCTAAAAGACTGAACTGATGCATCCTGAACGGATTGCTCTCCATTCAGAATGCATGGGGATAAAACTGATCAGTTATTTTCCGGCATTTAGCCCCTAGGACGGAACTCTATGCCGGAAAAGAATAACGCTAGTGTGAAAGTACCCTAATAGCACCCTAAGGGCTCATGAACGCAATTGTATGTATATTGTGGTCTACAAACCACAATGCCACATTTTTCTAATGACTATTCTTGTCCGCGAAGCAGACAAGAATAGGACATGTTCCTTTAAATTCCGGAACGCCCACACGGATGTGGACAGCACATGGATGACATTTCCACGTGTGATCCTCACAAAATGTGGATTGGACGCAGAGCTAAAATAGGGGCTTGTGCCAAAGCCGTGACGGTGTGAGAAGAGCGGATCTGTTTTACATGCAGTTTAACCGTCTAGATGCTGCACTGATAAAGGACAGGCTCCCTGTTGGTGGAGTCGTGGCTTTAAACAGCTGGCCCATGAACTCCAGCAATGGGAGGCAGGCGCCACCTGGCTGCCTCCGGAATTTTGGCATGTTGTCCATACCAAGATTCCAATGCCAAATTCCGCCATGTGCACGTAATTGGGTGCAATGTTTTTATATAAAATGATTCTCACCTGGTACCCACTCCTCTTCTCAGGCTGGACACACTGGTGATTGGCTTATTCGATAGTCGTACCCCCTTATCTGCCAGGTGGGTACTGTATGGACAAAGTGATCGAAATATCAACATATTGGATATAATGGCTTAAAAATGGACAGCCCACCTAGGTGTAATATGGAGATTTATCAAAACTGGTGTAAAGGAGCGCCCAGAGCAACCAATCAGATTCCACCTTTCACTTCTCACAGCTCCTTTGGAATATGAAAGGTGGAATCTGATTGGTTGCTCTGGGCAACTAAGCCAGTTCTACTTTCCACCAGTTTTGATCCATTTCCTTCAGTGTTCTTTATGACATGACTTGTGTCGTCACTTTGGCTGGAAGAAACACTCCTGCGTAGCCTGTACCTGTGAAGATAAGGCATCGGCCATGTCTAACAGTAAACTGCTCGGCGCTGAGGAGTCCAGAGGAATTCCAAACAGCTGACTCCACCTTTGTAATAAGAGCTGAGCTGGGTTTTACTCAGGATCCCGTTATATTTCAGCCTAGGATTGTGCAATAGGCCTATTTTTTGGGACTAGAGGCGGGTGTATGACTTAGAGACTGTTGCTCCTGTACTAATGTGCTATACTTATCCAGACTTGTCTGTTATTTGGGGCGTAACCTCACGATTCTGCACTTCTGCACTTCCTGTAACGTGATAAGATCAGCTACCATATAGTGTAAAACTACACAGGCCAGGATCTAAATGTGCGGAAGAAAGTGATAGAACGCTGCATGACCCCCCTGTTTTATTATAAATCGTGCCTCCTAGAAGTCAAATAAAGGGATGAATGTGTGTGCCAGTGGATCAACCTGGAGTACAGGTACTGTGTGCACAGCATTAGGGCTCATGCACACGACCGCTGTTGTTTTGCAGTCCATTTTTCACTGATCCGTTGTTCCGTATCTGAGTTTTTTTTTTTTCTCTCTCTGATTTAGGCTACATGAACACGCACTTTGTTTGTTTCCGTGTCCGTTCAGTTTTCTTTGCTGATAGGATGCGGACCCATTCATTTCAACAGGTCTGCAAAAAATGCGGACAGCAAACCGTGCGCTGTCCGCATCAGCGTGGCCGTTCCGTAGCCCCGCAAAAAAAATAAAAATAGAACACGTCCTATTCTTGTCCGTTTTAGGCTACTTTCACACCTGCGTTAGGTGTGGATCCATCTGGTTTCTGCACAGACGGATCCGCACCTATAATGCAAACGATTGGATCCATTGCATTATGAAGAAAAAAGTCACAACGGATCCGTACTGAATTACATTGAAAGTCAATGGGGGACGGATCCGTTTTCAGTTGCACCATATTGTGTCAGTGAAAACGGATCCGCTCCCATTGACTTACATTGTAAGTCAGGACGGATCTGTTTGGCTCCTCATCGCCAGGCGCACACCAAAACGATTTGGTGTCCGCATCAATTGAATCCAGAATTCAAAACGCCAGTGTGAAAGTTGCCTTAGGCATTGTTACAATGGATCCGCCCAAAAAAATGGATGGCATACGGATGTCGTAACCGCAAAACAGATACGTTCGTGTGCTTGTAGCCTTAAGTCCTCTTCCGTTCTGTTATTGCACAAGACATTTCCGTATGGTTTCTGTATTTGATACATTTTTTGCGAATCGTATACAGAAACAGTAACTTATTAATCACCAAACACATGAGCAATATGGGCTGGGCATAGCATTTCTACAGTATGGATCCGCAAAATACGGATGTGTTCTGTGTAGGGTTGTTGTGGGTATCGAAATTTCGATACCCAATCGATACTTTTGTCCCGGTATCGTATCGATATTTCCATTTTTTCTATACTGGGCTGCGCTGCTGCGCAGCCTAGTATCTCTGAACATGAGCGTGCAGCTGTCAGCGCGCTCAAATTCTCTCAGCAGCACAGGAGAGAAGGAAGCAGTCTCTCCCTCCCCCTCTGCTGCCGCTGCCACCAATGAGAAGAGAGGGGCGGGCGCACTGCGCCACCAATGATACGACTTTTCCTACACAGAGCGGCACCCAGCCATGTCCCAGCACTTACTATTATTCCTGGGCGCCGCTCCGTTCACCCGCAGTGCCCCATTACTGTCTCCTCTCCTGCTCCATATGCTAATTACTATCGGAGCAATAGGGAGGAGACATCAGCTTCTCTCCTGGGAGTTCCTTCTACCTGCGCTGTGATTGGACAGCGCTACAGCCAGGGAGAAGAAACGCCCACTAGAGAAGCTGATTTCTCCTCCCCATTGCTCCGATTGTAATTAGCATATGGAGCAGGAGAGGAGACAGTAATTGGGCACTGCGGGCGAACGGAGCGGTGCCCAGGACTAATAGTAAGTGTTGGGACATTGCTGGGCGCCGCTCTGTGTAGCCTAATACTTAAAGTCTGGACCCAGGAAAAGTAGTCTTTAAAACATAATACAGGAGGGGGTGCCGGCAGGGAGCTGCGATCAGCGGCAGTTAATCCCTCAGGTGCGGTTAACTGCCGCTGATCTGCCAGTACCTGCCTCCTGTATTAAGGGGTAATTATCATTGGTGGCGCAGTGGCCCCCCCTCAACCCCCCCACCCCATTAAAATCATTGGTGGCAGTAGGGTTGGGCGATATACCGGTATCACGATATACCGCGGTATTAAAAAAACTTCGATATGGCGATATCGCGTTTCCTAAATATCGTGGTATTTCGTGACGTCATAGAAGCGGTCATGTTCGCTGACCGCTTCTAAATCCGCGGCCGCCCGCCCCAGCGTGAAGTACCGTACGGCACATTTACAGAGTACTTGCGGCGCTCTTATCCATTCGGCCGGCGTGAGGGAGGGAAGGAATACTGTGACTCGCATTCCCGGCACCCGACCTCTGAGAGGACTCTGTGATCCACGCAATTAATCCCAGCGCAGTGATCACAGCGTCCTCTCAGAGGTCGGGTGCCGGGAATGTTCTTAAGTCCCTGCATTGGTGGCAGCAGTGGGCAGTTCCGATCGGAGCCCCAGCAGTGTAATGCTGGGGCTCCGATCGGTTACCATGGCAGCCAGGAAGCTACTGAAGCCCTGGCTGCTATGGTATGTTAGTGAGCGGCATTATACTCACGTGCGCAGTGGCCGCCGGGCGCTCTTTTTTCTCATAGGTCATAGGTCTGTGCGCCGCACAAACAGAAGAAGGAGCGCCCGGTGGCCACGGCGCACGTGAGTATAATGCTGCTTACTAACATACCATAGCAGCCAGGGCTTCAGTAGCTTCCTGGCTGCCATGGTAACCGATCGGAGCCCCAGCATTACACTGCTGGGACTCCGATCAGAACTACCCACTGCCACCAATGATGGGGGGACGACCCTGTGGCCTCCAAAGATTAATATTGGGGAGGGAGGAGGGGGGGGCCCACTGCCACCAATGATGGGAGGGGGACCCTGTGGCCACTGCCACCAATGATTAATACAATTAACGTCTCCTTGTGGCTGCCCCCATACAGTGTAACGTCTCCTTGTGGCTGCCCCCATACAGTGTAACGTCTCCTTGTGGCCCCAAGTGTTTTTTTCTTCTAAATGGGCATTTATCGCGATATATATCGTTATTGCAATACATTTCTTAATATCGTTATCGTGGGTATATTTTTGATATCGTCCAACCCTAGGTGGCAGTGGCCACAGGGTCCTCTCCCCTCCCCCTCATTGGTGGCAGTGGCAGCTTCTGATCAGAGCCCCAGCTGTGTAATCCTGGGGCTCCAATCGGTTACCATGGCAGCCAGGATGCTACTGAAGCCCTGGCTGCCATGGTAACATCCCTGATGCTGTGTGCACAGCAGCAGGGACAGTGTGAAGTCTTATTCACCCTGATAGAGCTCTATCAGGTTGAATAGGACAAGGGATGAAAAAAATCCCAGGTTCTAGTCCCTAAGGGGGGAAATGGTTATTCAATAAAAAAAAGTGTATAAAAAAAAAAAAAATCACCCCAATTTCACATATAAAATGTATAAATAATAAACATATCGTCGCCACGTCAGAAAAGTCCAAACTATTAAAATATAAAAAAAATCTATGCAGTGAACTCCGGAACAGAAAAAATAAATAAAAACTGTGCGATTTTTCCCGCATGGTATCAAGTATCGCAATACTTTTTCATGGTATCGAAACAGAATAAAAAATTTGGGATCGCAACAACTCTAATTCCGTGTGTGGGTTTTTTTTTTTTTTTTTTTTTTTTTTCTTGAGTGGGGCCTCGGACCGTGATTTGCGAACAATAAGGCCAATTGCACACGACTGTGTGAATTTTTCTGTATTTTGCGGTCCGCAAAAAATACGGATGACCAGGGCCGGCCTTAGGTGTTCAGGCGCCCTGTGCGAGCTAACCTTGTGGCGCCCCCCCCCCCCCCAAAAAAAAAAAAAAAAAACACTGCTTGTTGCTGGCATCATGGCATAGGCTGGCTGACTATCCAACCAAGTAGTTACCAGCCCGCACACCCCAAAGGCCGGTGTAATGTTATACTCCCCTACTTTGTGAGATTTCCCTACCTTCGTCACTTCCGGTCGCACCGGACATGATGTGAGGAGGTGTGCAGCGCCGTGCAGGCGCACAACGACAGGTTAGGGAAATTTCACAGCAGAGTGCACATGCGCCGGGAGCCTCGCCGGCGGTTAGGGTAGGGAAAAACTATGGGCCAGTGTGCAGGCGCAGTGATCGGATGGATGTTCTCAGCTGGACACCGGCCGACACTGCGCATGCACCGGGAGCCTCGCCAGCGGTTAGGGAAGGGAAAAATTACGTACGGGCCAGTGCTTTTTCCCTACCCTAACCGCTGGTGAGGCTCCCAGCGCATGCGCAGTGTCGGCCGGTGTCCAGCTGAGAACATCCATCCGATCACCGCACCTGTGCACTGGCCCATAGTGCGCCCCCCCAATATAACAAACATTGGTGGCACAGTGCGCCCCCCCAACACCCCAGTATGATGAACATTGGTGGCGCAGTGCACCCCCCCCCCCAACACCCCAGTATAATAAACATTGGTGGCACAGTGCGCCCCCCCAACACCCCAGTATAATAAACATTGGTGGCGCAGTGCGCGCCCCCCCCCCCCCCCCATATAATAAACATTGGTGGTGCAGTGGGCAGTGCCAATGAGGGTTAAAAAAAAAATAAAAAATTAACTCTCCTCCTCCAATTGATCGTTTCCTGTTCTTTCTTCATGACCTGTCAAAGGACCTGTGGTGACATCACTGTTCTCATCACATGATCCATCACCATGGTAATGGACCATGTGATGAACTCAGTGACGTCACCACAGGTCCTGAAGAAAGAACAGGAGACCGGCAGCTAAGCGATCAACTGGAGGAGGTGAGTTAATTTTTTTTATTATTTTTTAACCCTCATTGGCACTTCCCACTGTGCCACCAACGTTTCTTATACTGGGGTGTTGGGGGGGGAGGGGGCCGCACTGTGCCACCAACGTTTCTTATACTGGGGTGTTGGGGGGGGCGCACTATGCCACCAACGTTTCTTATAAAGTTATACAAATACAGGAGGCGGGTGCCGGAATCAAATAGCCGGCACCCGACCTCTGTGACAGGGAGCTGCGATCAGCGGCAGTTAACCCCTCAGGTACCGCACCTGAAGGGTTAACTCAACTGCCGCTGATCGCAGCTCCCTGTCACAGAGGTCGGGTGCCGGCTATTTGATTCCGGCACCCGCCTCCTGTATTTGTATAACTTTATAAGAAACGTTGGTGGCACAGTGGCCACAGCCCCTCCCCTCCTCCTCCCGTCTCTTCTTATTGGCAGCGGCGGGGGCAGCAGGCAGGTCAGACACAGGGGAGGAGGAATCAGGTCAGACAGGGGAGGGGGAGATGGAGGGGGCGCCCCGAGGTAGAACACAAGTGCAGCCTCGCCTGCCGCTGCCTCATATACATTGCGAGCTGTCGGCCGCCCAGCGCCCCTGTTGCTATGGCGCCCTGTGCGGCCGCACACCCCAAAGGCCGGCCCTGCGGCTGACATCTATGTGCATTCTGTTTGTTGCAGAACGGAACATCTGGCCCCTAATAGAACAGTACTATCCTTGTCCATTATGCGGACAATAATAGGACATGTTCTATCTTGGAACGTAAAAACGGAAATACGGAATGCATACGGAGTACATTCAGTTTTTTTTGCGGACCTATTGAAATTAATGGTTCCGAAAACGGACAATATACGGAACGCAAAAAACTGAACGGCCATGTGGACAAACATAAACGGAATGAACACAAAGTAATTTCTGTATTTTCTACAGCCCCATTGAACTGAAGGGTTCAGCATACGATTTGCAAAAGAAAACCCGGAATAGAAGCGGAAAGAAAATACGTCAGTGTGCATGTGCCCTTAGTAATGTAGCTGTCCTCATTGTACGCTGGGCCGCCCATAGACACCAGGCAGTGTTCACGGTGTGTGCATTCAGGGCATATACCTCGTTGCTGAAGTTGCTGCGACTGAACATCCGTTCCCTTCATTTGAATGGGGCCAACCGAAATTTATTCAAGTTGTGTGCAAAACCGTCAGTTTTGGGCCTCATGCACACGACTGTTGTGTGTTTTGCGGTCCACAAACCACAGATCCGCAAAACACGGATGGCGCCCGTGTGCATTCTGCAATTTGCGAAACTGCGCAGACAGCTATTAATATAACTGCCTATTCTTGTCCGCAAAACGCGGACAAGAATAGGACAGGTTGTAATTTTTTGGGTGGACCACAGAACGGAGCAACGGATGCGGACAGCGCAGTTTTAGCGGCTCGGATGCGGACCAAAACAACGGCCGTGTGCATTAGGCCTTTCCCTGAACAGATCCTGACCCCATCCGTATCGCTCAAATACTGCAATAGGCCTTGTGCATGCTGCATTTACCCAATAGCGCAAAACAGGCAAGAATAGGACATGTTCCATTATTTGCGGAAAAGGCGCACAGGTGCGGACAGCACACGGATGACATGCAAATCCAAAATACGGTCATGTTGGGATCTGTTCCATCACTGTGGTACGGTATATGCACACGGCAGTGTCGTTTATGCAGATTTTCCACATTCCTTTTTCTGCATTTCCACATCAAACTTTGTTTATATTTCTAAAACTGCCGAACCGGCTAGGGCAGCGTTAAAGCCTGTCCATTAGTGCCAGTGACATCTGCAGTACCCCAGCTTACAAATGGAGAGCCTGGTACGTCCCCGGATCTCCAGATACAGAGCAGGGCAAGATGCTCATGACAGAGGGGCAGAGTGGGGGAAGATGGGGATATGTCCGGGGTTCTGCACCTTTTGGATAGATCATCAGTATCTGACACCCTGGACCCCCACCACTCAGCTGTTTGAGAAGGCAGTAGCGCTGTTTCCGGCAGGTCAGTGACGCCATGACTATTATCACTAGCCTGGGTGTGGCTCGGCCTTGTTCACTTCATTGGGTCTGAGCTGCGCCAAGGCCAGTGATAATAGTCATGACGTCACTAGGCCTGTGGGAAACAGCGAGGAGGCTGTAGCGCTACTGCCTTCTGAGACGGCTGATCGACGGGGGTCCGGGTGTCAGACCCCCCACAAATGAGATGCTGATCATCAGTAATCAAAAGGTGTAGAACCGCTTTATTGTTTTGTGATTCTTGAAAACCATGATGTCTCAGTTTACACAAAAATGTTGGGACCCAAAAAATATTATTTTGCCTATGGCATTTTACAGGTAAATGTTGCCACCCATAGAAAATGATTCATGTCCTGACACTGGAGCAGCAGAACCTTAAGACATGGCTTAGGCTACTTTCACACTTGCGGCAGTGTGATCCGGCGGGCAGTTCCGTCGTCGGAACTGACCGCCGGATCCGCTGGTCTGGATGTGACTGAAAGCATTTGTGAGAAGCATCTGGATGCGGATCCATCTCACAAATGCATTGCAAGAACGGATCCGTCTCTCCGCTTGTCATGCGGACAGACGGATTTGTTTCGTATCTTTTTTCACATTTTTACCGGTCTGCATATGCAGGACGGATCCGGCACTAATACGTTCCTATGGGGAAAAATGCCGGATTCGGGCAAGTCTTCAGTTTTTTTCGCCAGAGATAATACCGTAGCATGCTGCGGTTTCGTCTTTTGCCTGATCAGTCAAAAAGACTGAACTGAAGACATCCTGATGCATCCTGAACGGATTACTCTCCATTCAGAATGCATAGGGATAATCCTGATCAGTTCTTTTCCAGTATAGAGCCCCTGTGACGGAACTCAGCGCCGGAAAAGAATAGCGCTAGTGTGAAAGTACCCTAAGTGAAACATTGTCATCATGATGGCTACAAAATTGCCCTTGACAACCAGGTGCCCATCCTGAAGCTGGCAGATGGCACATTCTTCTAGTGAGCTGGATGCTGTCTGACCACCCCTGACACAGCAGACTTCACGTTACTGTACTGTCAGCAGAAGGCTACATTGTATAGAGCTTCCAGACAGTGGAAGGTGGGGGCGTGAAGGAGACTTGTTGGGACTGCCTACTCTGGAAGGGGCTCTACTGAACAAGTGGAGGGGGACGTCTCCTAGAATTGGTGAAGAGACGTGTTCATTGGAAGATTAAAGGGAAAACTGGAGGACACAAGTGTTACTAGTAGAAGGAAGGGGCACTGTGTTGTGACTGCCATGGAGGGGAGCTCTACGAATGCTGGAGCCCGGGGATAGGGAGATATGTCAGGTAATGCCAGGCTGTCAAGGCTCTGGACGCTGTGTGCCAGCGGTACCTTCTAATTACTTACAAATGTGCACATACTGTGTTTGATGTCAGTAGTGACTTTTCTAACCTTGTATTTCTTCCTTGCAATCTTTTATAGTATTTTGTCCTTTTTGGTGTTAAACTGTTTAGGCTACTTTCACACTTGCGTTCAGAGCGGATCCGTCTGGGGTCTGCACAGACGGATCCGCTCACATAATGCAGACGATGGGATCCGTTCAGAACAGATCAGTCTGCATTATATTGTAGAAAAAATTCAAAGTGTGAAAGTAGCTTCAGACGGGGACGGGGAAAGTCAATGGGGGACGGATCCGTTTGAAAATTGAGCCATATTGTGTCAAATTTAAACGGATGCGTCACCATTGACTTACATTGTAAGTCTGGACGGATCCGTTTGCCTCCGCACGGCCAGACGGACACCTGAACGCTGCAAGCCTGCTGAGCGGAGCGGAGGCCAAACGGTGTCAGACTGAGGCATTCTGAGCGGATCCGCATCCACTCAGAATGCATTAGGGCTGGACGGAAGTGTTCGGGGCCGCTTGTGAGAGCCTTCAAACGGAGCTCACAAGCGGAGCCCCAAACGCAAGTGTGAAAGTAGCCTCAGTAATATCCCCTTAGGGTCTTCTTATTCTTTAATTGACCTCATGGTGACCTGCTCTGTAAATAATGGTACTTTCTCACTAGCATTATTCTTTTCTGGTGCAGAGTTCTGTCCTAGGGGCTCAATAACGGAAAATAACTGATTAGTTTTATCCTAATGCATTGCATCAGTTCAGTCCCTCTTGCGATATTTGGCCGGAGAAAATACCGCAGCATGCTGCGGTATTTTCTCCGTCCAAAATTCAGGAACACATGCCGGATCCGGCATTATTTTCCATTAAAATGGAAATGGCAAAGCAGATCCAGTTTTCCGGTCTGTGCATGCACAGACCTTTAAAAATGCCCAAAAATAAATAAATACCGGTTGCGTTTTTCCGGATGACACCGGAGAGACGGATCCGTTGTTTCAATGCATTTGTTAGATGGATCCGCATCCGGATCCTTCTACAAATGCTATCCGTTTGCCCACGGATTTCTGGATCCAGCAGGCAGCCAGATCTTCACAACGCAAGTGTGAAAGTACCCTAAAGCAGTGCCTTTGTGACATCTTGGTTCTCCAAGGAAACAACTATATTACTGCTTGTACTGTGTAGAGACGTCTTCTAGTGCATAGATGATATGTTTCTGTGCAAGGCTCCATTCTATTAGGCTACTTTCACTCTAGCGTTGCCAGAACTGCCTGCCGGATCCAGAAATCCATATGCAAACGGATATCATTTATTTCCGGATCCGTCTGACAAATGCATTGAAATACTGGATCTGTCTCTGGTGTAGGCTGTCACACCAATACATGCTGAGGATCTCTCTATGTGCATCGCAGTGTTGGAATATTGAGCAGGTATTTCAGACTAAATGTACTCAGAAATGATGGAGAATATATATATGCAGTTTTTTAAACAAAGCCACAAACTGCTCCTATAAAGGAAAAATGTAAACTTCTCCTCTTTTTGAATCCACAACCTGAAAGTGGACACCAGCAGAAATGTCCATGTAAAGCATGTAACCACTTCAGATCACTGTGGAAATAGTATTGTTACAAAGTATCATTTGGTTAAGACTAGACAAATCTCAGGAGTTCGGTGACAAATCCAGAAAAATGCTGCTGAAGCCTAACTTTTAAGATTATTATCTGTAATGTCAGTCTAAAAGCTGATTTACAGGTCCTGGTGGGGCAGGCGATCCTTCCCAACTGCCTGCTCATCAGTGGAGGAGACCGCTGTATTTATATGCAGTGATCCCCTCCACTGTATGTATGAACAATCGCTGGTCCTCCTATAGTCATTGTTTCTGGGCTGAGTGGCACCTTTGCTCGTTCTGGATAAATCCGCCTGTGTATTCGTACAAATGTTTGTCCCCAACAATCGGGCAGTGTAAAAGGGCCTTAACTGACAGATCTGCCTGATGTGGGTTCCCCGACCCGTGACTCCACAGCATTATTCTCTTCCATCAGGGTATGTCAGTACTGCAGCAGAGGGATGTGCATCAGCTCATTGCCCATTTTCTGCACTAAAATATTCTGTTTAGAAATTTTCGTAAATTGTAAAAGATAAATTATTTAAGCAAGGATTTCAGTGAAGTCCTAGTCTGCCAGTAATGTCCCGGTTATCTCCAGCAGTCCTATGGAGTATGAATGTAGTTCCTACTCCATTCATCCCTGTGTTCTGATCTGACAGTTATCTCCATACTGCTAACCGGTATACTCCTTTCATTAGTCTCTGGCCACTTACACCCAGAGAGTCCCTTTTTGAGTTAGAAGGTCTCGGTGGGTGGATTTCTGTCACACTGTTTTTGCACTAATCTGGAGAGATTGAGCATAAATGGTTGGGACAACTGGAAAATCAATGCGTCTGTCTCCGGTGAGCTGGCTTGGTTGTAGAACATGTTGTGTTTGAATTTAATAATGGTTTAATCAGATGCTGGAGGTCTGGTGACCTTATAAATGTCAATTAGGAGGACATAGATTGTGTTACGTGTATCATCCAGAAGATGGGAGGGTATATTTGGTTGTACAAATGGAATAGTAAATGTTTGCGTTTCTACTTCAGGGTGTAACTATACCTTTTAGCTGTTCTAAGGGATACGTCAGCACATTGCATATGGGAATCTAGACCAACGCCACATAAATTTTGTATTCCAGGGCATAAAAGTTATCTAACATGTAATTGTTGCATCAATATCAGTGTTTCTTATTGTAGTTACTAATATCTTTTTACACACTATATAATGTGTAATTTAGTGAGCAGGAGAAAGCCTTAGGCCTTTTTCACACGAACGTGTGCACTCCGTGGCCGTATTGCGGACCACATACGGGCGCTGTTCCATGGGCATTCCACATCACGAATGCGCACCCATTCACTTGAATGGGTCTGCAAATCTGGAGATGCGGAATGGCGCCGAACAGAAGCACGGAACAGAACCCGTGGGGTTTCGTCCCGTACTTCCGTTCCGCAAAAAGATAGAACATGTCCTATCTTTTTGCGGAACAAGCGGATCGTGGATCCATTAAAGTGAATGGGTCTGCGATCCTCTGTGGCTGCCCCACGGTTGGTGTTCGGGCATTGTGACACGCAATTTGCTTGAGGGGGATAAAAAAATTTTTTTACTCCCCTCATCCTGTTGTTCGTGCAGCCGGTAGTCGTCTTTTTTCTTCTTTCAGGACCTGCAAAAGGACATGTCTGTATAAAGAATGCTATTATTTTCCTTTTATAACCATGTTATAAGTGAAAATAATACAGTAAATTGACTTTAATCAATTTACTAACCATCTCTTAGCAACCTGCGGTGCTGGGATTAAAGCGCTGCCTGACTGTTTATATATGTGCTATCTGCACGGGGGATGTATCTAGTCATTGGGCAGTCGTCAAGGGGTTAATTAGGGATTGTATTTTCTAATATAGGAGAAGGCATCGGGGTAATTTTACTAATGCTGTGTAATGTCAGGCAGTTAAAGGATGAACTGGATTTATCTCAGTGACTCACAACGGATGATCAATTTGCTAGGCATGCTTGTGTTTTTTTTTTTTTTTTTTATAACTTTACACCACCCTTAGGGCTGTTTCACACGAGCGGATGCCGTGCGTGACATCCGCTGCGTGAATGACAGCCAAGACCCGCTGCGGACAGCAGAGACACGGAGCAGTAACATGATTGATAATGCTCCGTGCCTCTCTGTGATCTCTTTACTACGAAATCACAGTGACAACTTTATCTCACTGTGATTTCGTAGTAAAGAGATCACAGAGTGGCACGGAGCGTTATCAATCATGTTACTGCTCCGTGCTCGTGCTTCTGCAGTCTGCAGCGGGTCTTGGCTGTCATTCACGGAGCGGATGTCACGCACAGCATCCGCTCGTGTGAAACAGCCCAAAGGCTGGTGCCGTTTAGACACACATTGGGCACTTGCGAGTGCTCATTTGCATATTAATTAAACTTAGTTTTTCCTGCTGGTGCAAGTCTAAAGACAAAGGTACCGTTACAATCCTGTATAGGTGTGCTACAGAGCCATGTAAGCACTGTATATGGCCATATGGAGGTGACAGACTCCCTTTAACACATGATGGTTTTAAACAGGCTCTTATTTTATGCATAAATATTATTGAAGCCTCATGCACACGTCCGTGAAACACGGACCATGTCATACCGGCCTAGATTTCTTCTGAGTGCAGGAGCGCATGGCGTCATTGGTTGGTATGGCACCGTGTGCCCCCTGCTCCCGCCGCAGTACAGTAATACACTGGTATAGATCATGGCAACCAATGACGCCACGCGCTCCTGCACTCAGAAGAAATCCAGGCCGGTATCACATGGTCCGTGTTTCACGGACGTGTGCATGAGGCTTAATTCTTAAAAAATAAAAATAAAAAATGTGCTGCTTAAGGCCCCATGCACACAACCACATCCATTTTGCGGACCCATTGACGTTGCGTCTGCATTTTGCAGACAAGTATTGGACATGCTCTCTTTTTGTAGAATGGAAGTATGGATGCGGAAAGCACATGGATCATCTGCGGACAGCACATCGACCGCATCTGTATCTTGTGGATCTACAATTTGCAGACCTCAAAATGGTCATGTGCATGAGGCCTAAATTCTGCAGTAGAGCTCAGATTTTGGGGACTGTATGAACGAACAGCTGCTTTCATACATGGCCTGTGCACATACATTCATATAAACCATAAGCCATTCTTATTCAAACCAGAAAACATACCGTTTTATTAAAGTCCTGACTAAAGGGGTGTCTGTAATTTTGTTTTATTTTTATTTTTACTGTGTAATAATTTTGATTGTCTTGAGTCTTTGTAAGGTACCCTGTAATAATATGCCTCTGGCCCGAAAGTATCCTCTTAATATCTATAGGTTACAAGACTAGCTTAAATGGTAGCTGCCAACAAATCATTTAAAGGCTCAATTACCAAAAGCTGCCCAGCTTATCAACTTTTTTTTTCAGAGACTGTGAACTTAAAGGGATTGTTCAGTCTCAATAAAAAAAATGGGCAACTCTGGTGAGTATCCTGCCATAAAGAATTGAGCAGTACTTGCCTAACAGATCCAGAGCTGTCACGGCTGTGTCATGGTCTGGTGTAGTGGACCATGACACTTTTGCCGTGCATGCTTGTTGTCGTTTTGCATGTTTTGACACTTCCCTGTTACGTTGTGTGCCCCTTCCCATCTTGGTGTGTGCTTGGTGGAGCTGGGTGCGGCCTCTGGCTCTTTTATACTGTGTTGTGAGCCTGAAGCTCAGTTTTGGTTGTTTGACTGTGTATGAGCTCTGCTCCTTTCTTGATGTGTAATCTTACCTGTGTGAGGGCATCCTAGTTGGACATACTGTCACTGTGGGGAGTGGGGGAAACCCCCACCGTATAATGGGAGCTGTTACTAAGCCTGGAAACAGTTATAGGGAAGCGGGTCACCTCCTACAGCCGCCCTAATCCTATCCCTGAAGGTAAGATTACACATCAAGAAAGGAGCAGAGCTCATACACGTATACAGTCAAACAACCAAAACTGACCTTCAGGCTCACAACACAGTATAAAAGAGCCAGAGGCCGCACCCAGCTCCACCAAGCACACACCAAGATGGGAAGGGGCACACAACGTAACAGGGAAGTGTCAAAACATGCAAAACGACAACAAGCATGCACGGCAAAAGTGTCATGGTCCACTACACCAGACCATGACACAGCCGTGACACCACCCTGGTTCTCTTAGGCTACTTTCAAATTTGCGTTCGGGGCTCCGCTTGTGAGCTCCGTTTAAAGGCTCTCACAAGCGGCCCCGAACGCATCCGTCCAGCCCCAATGCATTCTGAGTGGATGCGGATCCGCTCAGAATGCATCAGTCTGGCACCGTTTGTCCTCCGCTCAGCAGGCGGACACCTGAACACTGCTTGCAGCGTTCGGGTTTCCGCCTGGCCGTGCGGAGGCAAACGGATCCGTCCAGACTTACAATGTAAGTCAATGGGGGCGGATCCGTTTGAATTTGACACAATATGGCTCAATTTTCAAACGGATCCGTCCCCCATTGACTTTCAATGTAAAGTCGGGACAGATCTGTCTGCGGCTACTTTCACACTTAGAATTTTTTTTACAATATAATGCAGACGGATCCGTTCTGAACGGATCCATCGTCTGCATCATATGAGCGGATCCGTCTCAGACGGATCCGCTCTGAACGCAAGTGTGAAAGTAGCCTAAGCTGGTCTCTGATTACCTGGCTGCAGCAGTGAAATGTTTACAACACGTGACTGCTGGAGCCAATCGCTGCCTCCTTGGTGCATCATCAAGGCCCTTGATTGGGGTTTTTATACCCAGCTGCAGAGGTGACATCACATGTTGACATGATGTCACTGCTGCAGCCCAGTAAACAAAGCCCGGCCAGGATAACTGTAGCAGTAGCGCTGGGTCTATTAGGCAAGTACTGCTCAGTTCTTCTATTGTAGTCTATTCTCCACCACTGTCCTGTTTCTTGCTGAAACTGGACAACCCCTTTAAGGAACGGCTGTCAGATGTGGTCTGTTCATAACTGCTTTTTGGTTTCTGTTTATAAGGAAAACCATGACACATTGCCGGATCCATTGTACGATAGATACCATAGACATCCATTGGACACCAATTACTTAGGGTCCTTCCACTTCCATTGTGGTGTCTGTCTTTTTGACAGGAAGAGTAGCTTTTACATTAAATCTCGTGGGATTTGCAACAGAGCCTCCAACGCAAATATAATTATAGGTAAGCATTAGGATATCTGTGCCTGGCCTTCAACATTTACACTATAGTAGATCCGTTGAACTTGGAAATAAATAGTGTAATGCAATCTTTTAAATTTCATATTTATCGGGAGGGGACGGGGCTGTGCACGACCTGCTGGATTTACTATAACTGACGTCAGAAAATGGGCAGAAGTTATAGCTGAAGTCTGCGCCAGCCCCTGGCACACGGCAGGGCAGATATGCACCTAATTTATTAACGGGCATCTGCCTTTCAATAAATAAGGTGCATCTCACTCAGGCGCACAGGGAACACCAGTCTTGGTAAGTTTCCCTCAATGTGTATTAGATACTCTCAGTCAGGGAGGTTGGTAAATGACGTCATCTTCTTAAATGCAGCAGTGACGTTGTATATACCGCAAATAACCGCCTGCAGCTAGGTCCTGTCCTCAACGTTAGGGCTCATGCACACAAACGTATTTAGTTTGCGTGTTTTTTTGTTTTGTTGCCCATATGCGTAACCATTCGGAAGTTACTGTGTGCATTCCATTTCCGAATGTCTGTTCAAAAAAAAAAAATGTCCTAATATTGCCTGCATTAGGGACAAGGATAGGACTGCTCTATTAGGGGCCAACTGTTCCGTTCCGCAAAATATAGAATGCACAAGGACATGATCCGTATTTTTTGCGGATCCGTGTTTTGCTGGCCGCAAAATGCATATGGTCCTGTGCATGCGCCCTTATACAGCATGAAAAACCGCTGAGGCCAGTGATTGTCTGCAGCGGTTGCCGTTTATGGGCACATCAGTGCTGCAGTTGATATAACTTTTTTATTTTTTTTGTTTTATTGTGTTATCAACTTCCCTGCCTTTTTATCTTTTAATTATGTTTTTTTAATAAATCAGACCACCCCTTTTTTAAGCTCACTTTAATTTATGTTCTAAGGATGCTTCAGAAGAGATTCTGCCTGTTAAGAAACCAGACAGGATTCTGGGATTTCATGGTTAACAACTCTTGTTTTTATTTTAGTGTCTGAAGAAATGGAGCAAACAGTATTACAAACCTATGGAACCATGCAAGAAAATCCGTGCAGACTTCATACTGCAGAAATGGTAAATCTCCCACCTTTATTAATGTAACTGTGCCTAGGCCTAATGTGCTTGACCGTATACCTTTTGCAGTCTGCAGAATTTCAGATCCAGATGTGGTCCATGTGCCATCCCCTTTTTTTTTTTTTTTCTTTCTTTTTGCAGAATGGATATACAGATGTCGAATGATCAGTGTGCTTTCCGCATCTGTACATATGTCCGTTTCGCAAACTGATAGAACATGTGCTATACTTTGCCACAAAATGTGAACCACGGACCCATTAAAGTCAATTGGTCTGCAAAAAATGCATATGCATCACGGACGGTATCCGTATTTTGCAGATCCACAATTTACATACCGCAAAATGCATACGGGCGTGTGCATGAGGCCTAAAATTGTATGAAAATATTGCCAAAAATTTCTGCTGGAAGGTGAGGCCAACCACAATATGGTATAAAGTTAGACAATATTGTCAGGTCATGCACCAAATTTATTATCCAGCCTGAACCACTGTGGTAAATTTGGTACATCTTTAAAGGTGTTCTCCGCTTTTTCCATATTGATGACATATCCTCAGGATAGGTCATCAATTTCAGATTGGCGGGGGTCACGGCACCTCAGCTGATCGGCTACTTGAAAATAACGCACTCTCTTCACTCTTTACCAGCTCGCCGTCGACTTCACAGCAGATGTAATTACAACTCCTCCATCCTATTCACTTGAATGAGAAGGAGCAGTTGTAGTTACACTCCGTCCCAGTGAATGGTATGGAGGAGCTGTAAACGGTGAACAGAATACAGCACTCACATGAGGTGATGGGAGTTGGATCCTCTCCAATCTGATATTGATGGTCTATTCTGAGGATAAGACATCAATATAGGAAAAACGGAAAACCTCTTTAAAGAGGTTGTGCAGGCAGTATAGCAGTATATATTGATGACCTATCCTTAGGACACCTGGAAATCCCCCCCCCCCCAAACAGCTATTTTGAAGAGGAGGCAGTGAGTGCTACTTCCTATTCATTATGCTTCATTCGTTGCATCAGTGATTTTGAGCCAAAACCAGGTGCGGCTCTAAACGCAGAACATGTGCAGATCTTTCCCTTATGCCTTATGTCTGTGGAGGCTCCAATCCTGGTTTTCGTTCACAATCACTGATGGAAATCGCTGACAAAAACACTGACGTATGAATGAGGCTTTACACTGACTGTCATCTCGGAGGCACAGTGTAACGCCTCGTGCACACGGCCGTTGTTTTGGTCCGCATCCGAGCTGTGTGTGCTGTCTGCATCCGTTGCTCTGTTCCCAGCAAAAAAAAAATATAACGTGTTCTATTCTTGTCCGCGCTTTGCAGACAAGAATAGGCAGTTATATTAAAGGCTGTTTGTGCCATTCCGCAAATTGCAGAATGTGCACGGACGCCATCTGTGTCTTGCGGATCCACGATTTGCAGACCGCAAAACACACAACGGTCGTGTGCATGTAGCCTAATTAAAATGGAATGTATGGAGCAAGTACTTGTAAGTACACTGCACCGCCGTGCAAGTGACACATTGGGCAGTGTAATGAAGAGGAAGCAGCGCTCCCATGGAGCACCTCTTAAAGCAGCTGATCAGTGGAGGTGCCTGGTGTCGGACCCCTGCCGAACAGATATTGATCTTTCCTGAGGATAGGTCATCAATATATACTGTCTGCACAACCTCTTTAAGGCCCCCTTGCACATTAGCTTATTGATGGCCCATGTGTATGGGGAGCTTCCCAAGGATCGGGCGACATGAATCGACCAACCATTCAATGTGTATAGGAACTCTTCCCCCCAATGGCAGATGTTAGTGATGATATAGATAGGGCAGATGAAATCCAACATGCCCAATCATATTGTTCTCGGGGAGTTAAGCTGCCCATTATAGGTGTCTGGCAGCAGTTTTCTCTCCTCTCCTCTTTCAGGATACTTGCCAAAGCCAGAATATGTAAGCGTGTCTTTAGAAATAACTGTTAGCAGAACAAGCATGGATATCAAGTCACAGGTCTCTCCAAGGACCAAACCTCATAGATAAGGCACTTGTCCTCTGAGTGGGGTCTCATACCTTTTTGTTTTAGCACAGAAGTAGTATTCTGGCTTAAGAATCATCCTGGTATGCTCACAAGCTACTCCAGAGTTTATGCCAATATTTTACTCCATTCTCTTATGTTTTAAGTGGCCCCAACCACCTCAAACCTGTGTGTGATCATATAGATCCAACATGCCACACTATCTGTAATCTGTGTATCGCTGATGGTGACGGGTTAACCATTGATGAAGAAGGGGTATTCTGAGATTTGTAACAACTTTGCCCAGAGCAGGGGGCTGTGAAAAATCAATAAACAGATGTCTTGCTTTTAAATGTCCTACCTGTCCTGCACTGTTACTCTGATCCCTGCTATGCCTGCAACAGTCTCCTGACTGCTGCAGCCAATCACTGGCCTCAGCGGTTACATGTGTATGAACAAAATGTGCTCGCTTAGGCAGGTGGTTGGCTGTGGTGGTCACATGAACGATGAATGGCTTGCGGACTGTTCTAATGGTGGACCAGATCCTAAATCCATTATGGCGGCGCATGGTTCTGGAGACTTTTCTGAAGTGGCAAGAAAAGAGGAAAATAGGATCATCAGTCCTTATCAATGTCGTGATTTACCCATCTTGCATAGTAATGTGCCTCTAAAAAGCCTGTGTGAGCTCTCCACCCTTTCTGCACCATCTCCCACTTGTTTCCTTATGATGTCTTTCTTTGTCTTTTGTTTCTGTCTCTATAGGTATTACTTGTTTTACCTGTTACTTCATCAGCATTCTGAGCTATAAATAATACTAAGATTGGGAACAAACCCCAAAATATAAAAGTTTTATAAAGTTAGCCGGTCCTAACTGTTTTCCGGAAAGAAGCTTATGGGGGTCATTAGAATACAGAGAAAATGTGGCATAAAGAGAATCTGTCACCACGAAATGCAGTACAATCTGCAGGCAGCATCTTATAGAGCAGGAGGAACTGAGCAGATTGATATATTTTTGTGGGAAAAGATTCAGTAAAACTTGTAATTTATATATTTATATCTCTGCTTTTCCTAACTTAAGACCATCCTGTTGAACAGCTCTCAGTACACATGGGAGGTGTTATCAGTGACTGATAGCTAGCTATGTATACACACTTACACAGAGAATACTATCAGTCACTGATAACACCTCCCTTGTGTACAGCTATCAGTGACTGATATCATTCTCTGCTTAAGTCTGTATACATAAATAGCTATCAATCACTGATAAAACCTCCCTTGTGTACAGCTTTCTCTGATGGCATTCTCTGTGTAACTATATATACAGAGATAGCTGTCAGTCGCTGATAGCTGTACACAGGGGAGGTGTTATCAATAATTGTATATACAGTTACACAGAGAATGCAAATCGCTAATAACACCTCCCCTGTGTACAGCTATCAATGACTAACAGCTATCTCTGTATAGACACTTAAGCAGAGAATGCTATCAATCAGTAATAACGCCTTCCCCATATACTAATTGCTGTTCAAGGGGTTGCTCTTAAGTTAGAAAAAGCAAAGATCTAAATGTACAACTATAAAGTTTTACTGAAAGTTTCCCCACAAAGCTATATATCACTCAACAAGAGTTTGCTCATTTGTCGACTGATCGGTCGGATGTTTACATTTGGCTAATGATCTGAAACAAACTCTTGTTTGATAATTGGCCTGTGTAAAATGGCCTGTACTCTGGAGAGCTGAGGAATCATGATAAACTGTAATGGAAGCAAGGATGAATCTGCTATGCACACTAATGGACACTTAAGCTGTGGCTGACTTTTTAAGGGGTCTGAGAGTCAAGACCTGTTTCAATTTGTATTGTCAAATGAATCGAGGGCTTTGGTCCAATCCAGAACGCTCTTGCTGTGTTTTAGATCTCTCAATGCAGGTATAATAGGTTAGCAAATATAAAATAAGTGATGTTAAAGACTTTGGACACCTTTTGGGGCAATTTTGTTTGATTGCATTTTACTCATTTTGAGTTGAACATAATTTTATCAGTTGGTATTTATTAAAAATGTTCAGCCGCTTCTGAGTTACAAGGGTTAATAATTGTTTGCAGGCTGTCACAGCCTGTTTTATTTGAATCCTGTCATCAGACAGCTCATGTGTAACTCTCATCTCTGTTCTCATGACCTTATAAATGCTCACTATAGCTCAATACTTATCAAGCTGATAAGGATATGGCTTTTAATGGCAAGCTTTCAAGACAACTTGGGTCATCATGTGTTGTGTGAAGAATATGGATAATTATTTACTGTCAGCCATGTCCCCACACCCGCTATTTGCTGAAATATAGCAGAGGTAGTGAACTCCACAGGAGGGCCCTGCTTCAAAGCCCCAGCCAGATAGCATAACATTTCTAGCAGGCCACATTTGGTTACATTTCATACCTCCATTCAGACAGCAGGGATCCTGCAGGAAAACCTCCCTGCAGGGGGTCTAAGCCATTCCCCAGTTCAATAAAATCTAGCAGACGGCATAGAACCGGCGATTTATAAGGAATTCTGAATCGCCCGGCCATCACAGGTGCAAACCGGATACATATTTGTGTCCCAGTGGCCACGATGAACATGCCCATGGTCTTAGTTTTGGTGGTGGGATGCCAGGGAAGGGAGATGTACATATCTCCCCACAGAAACCAACGATCTGTACCATGTTTGGACTCCACTTGTAGCCGGAACCCAGGCGGATCCGTTGGTCCCAGAACCATCTCCCTGTGACCTTGTGGCCTGGAGCTATGAATCCTAAAGGGTTTTGTAGGTCATTTGCTGCCAGCCCAGCAGAGGGGGGATGATCCCCTCCCAAAGGCCGGGAGAAGAGGGACCGGCTACAGGTTAAAAGGCTTGTGCCAGCAAGTTGGCGTGCCTTTTTCTGAAAGGGGATCACATCTTGCTATGTGTTTTGGAGAGACCTGGAAACAGCTGACATCACTGCCCCCCGCCCCCCGCCCCCACCGTAGCCAAGGACTATTACCCCATCCTAACTCAAAGGGACATTCATCTACCCGGTAACTGACTTGTGCTCTGTGTAATCCTGTGTGTACCATATTACCTGTATTTGTAACCTCAGACCACTGTATATATTCTGTGTGTGTATAGTGTTAGATCTAGTGTGCCCTTAAGGCAATTAAATAATTTAATCTTGTGCTATCTTGTATCTCGATCACTAATCCCCACGTCCGTGTTTTGGCCTAGTTATAAGCTACCGCGGGTTTGTTTCTCACCCTATATAATCCCATTAGCGGACCGGGCTTATATCAAATGAGAAGCTGGTGGCAGATTACCCAGGCTAAGACAGCGCTCTCTGAGCTTGTTGCCTCTCTTTGCCCGTGTGGACAGGAGGTGTCTGTGTAAACTGTGCCAAGCTAACCTTACCTTCTCCTCCAGGAGGGTGTAACGTCAAGTGTTAGTAACCAGGGATCATACCGCGTCTTGTGAGCTCGACGTAGTTAACATCAAGCGGGCATAAGGTGTGGTATTTCACATATTGGAGCAGAGTGGGATCGAGATAAGTGTGTGAGTGTGAGACCCATACTCCCAGACACTAAAGACTACCAGCTGTTGCTTTTGCCACTGGAGTCTTAAGATCAGCTCAACACTAGACAGTCTGAGGGCAAATACAATAAGGTGTCTGTGCATCAGGTTGCAGTTTGTGTCAGTGACCATCCGTGGCAATAATGGCCAGTTGCACAAGAAGCAAGGCTAAGGAGACGGCCGAGGCTATGAATGATGGCGGGGAGGTTGCAGTCCAGATAGGGGGCCGAGAGGAGGTGGAAGGCAACTGTATTCAAGGCAAGGGGGAGCACAGACAAAGCTCCCCCACAAGGCAGGCAGGCTCGGCTGCTCACTTGCAAGCTGCCCTGGACCGTCTCAAGCAGAACCTGCAGAATGTCGCGAGCAAGCACAGGCGGAGCGTGAGCACCAGCTACAAGTGCTCCAGCAGCCCTCTCCAGCCCGATGTGAGTCTCCAGAGATCCGGATTCCCAAACTGCAGGTGAAGGACTTTCCCCTGCTGGACAAAGATGGGGACTTGGACACTTTCTTGTTGGCATTTGAGACGGCCTGCCGTCAGTCCCAGCTGCCAGAGGACCAGTGGATCAGATTCCTCACGCCATGTCTCAGGGGAAAAGCCCTTGAAATCTTCAGGTACCTCCCCAGTGAGACCATCCTGAGTTATGAGGACATCAAGCAGGCTCTAGTAAGGCAGTACAACCTGACCCCTGAGACATACCGACAAAAAAACTCTGTAGTTTGCAGAGGGGTTCTACCTCGAGCTGGGCCGATCACATGCGGGCCTTGCCGAGAGCAGTCGACCAATAGACCACAGGATTGGAGCTCACCACTGTCCAGCAGTTGAAGGAGCTCATCGCCACAGAGCAGTTCTTGTGGAATTGCCTGGAGGACCTAAAGCAGTACCTCCTTTAACCACCTCCGGACCGCCTAACGCACGGATGCGTCCGGAAGGTGGTTGATTTACTCCTCCTGGACGCATCCGTGCGTCATCTCGCGATAGCAGAGATTTCCTGTGAACGCGCGCACACAAGCGCGCACGCTCACAGGAACGGAAGGTAAGCGAGTGGATCTCCAGCCTGCCAGCGGCGATCGCTCGCTGGCAGGCTGGAGATGTGATTTTTTTTTTTTTTTTAACCCCTAACAGGTATATTAGACGCTGTTTTGATAACAGCGTCTAATATACCTGCTACCTGGTCCTCTGGTGGTCTCTTTTGTTTGGATCGACCACCAGAGGACACAGGCAGCTCAGTAAAGTAGCACCAAACACCACTACACTACACTACACCCCCCCCCTGTCACTTATTAACCCTTTATGAACCACTGATCACCCCATATAGACTCCCTGATCACCCCCCTGTCATTGATCACCCCCCTGTAAGGCTCCATTCAGACGTCCGTATGATTTTTACGGATCCACAGGTACATGGATCGTATCCGCAAAACACATACGGACGTCTGAATGGAGCCTTACAGGGGGGTGATCACCTCATATAGACTCCCTGATCACCCCCCTGTCATTGATCACCCCCCCTGTAAGCCTCCATTCAGACGTCCGTATGTGTTTTGCGGATCCGATCCATGTATCCGTAAAAATCATACGGACGTCTGAATGGAGCCTTACAGGGGGGTGATCAATGACAGGGGGGTGATCAGGGAGTCTATATGGGTGATCACCCCCCTGTAAGGCTCCATGCAGACATTTTTTTTGGCCCAAGTTAGCGGAAATTGTTGTTGTTGTTTTTTTTTTTTTTTTTTTTTTTCTTACAAAGTCTTAGTGGAATATAACTTGTGTCAAAAAATAAAATCTCACATGAACTCACCATACCCCTCACGGAATCCAAATGCGTAAACATTTTTAGACATTTATATTCCAGACTTCTCACGCTTTAGGGCCCCTAAAATGCCAGGGCAGTATAAATACCCCACATGTGACCCCATTTCGGAGAGAAGACACCCCAAGGTATTCCGTGAGGGGCATATTGAGTCCATGAAAGATTTAAATTTTTGTCCCAAGTTAGCGGAAAGGGAGACTTTGTGAGAAAAAAAAAATCAATTTCCGCTAACTTGTGCCCCAAAAAAAAAATTCAATGAACTCGCCATGCCCCTCATTGAATACCTTGGGGTATCTTCTTTCCAAAATGGGGTCACATGTGGGGTATTTATACTGCCCTGGCTTTTTAGGGGCCCTAAAGCGTGAGAAGAAGTCTGGGATCCAAATGTCTATCTAAAAATGCCCTCCTAAAAGGAATTTGGGCCCCTTTGCGCATCTAGGCTGCAAAAAAGTGTCACACATGTGGTATCGCCGTACTTGTCTTTTGCCAAGATATTTCTCTCACCCAGCATGGGTATATGTAAAATCACACCCCAAAACACATTCCCCAACTTCTCCTGAGGACGGCGATACCAGATGTGTGACACTTTTTTGCAGCCTAGGTGGGCAAAGGGGCACACATTCCAAAGTGCACCTTTCGGATTTCACTGGTCATTTTTTACAGATTTTGATTGCAAACTTCTTCTCACGCATCTGGGCCCCTAGAATGCCAGGGCAGTATAACTACCCCACAAGTAACCCCATTTTGGAAATGCTTGCCAAGGTATTTTGTGATGGGCATAGTGAGTTCATGGAAGTTTTTATTTTTTGTCACAAGTTAGTGGAATATGAGACTTTGTAAGAAAAAAGAAAAAAAAAAATCATCATTTTCCGCTAACTTGTGACAAAAAAATAAAAAGTTCTATGAACTCACTATGCCCATCAGTGAATACCTTAGGGTGTCTACTTTCCGAAATGGGGTCATTTGTGGGGTGTTTGTACTGTCTGGGCATTGTAGAACCTCAGGAAACATGACAGGTGCTCAGAAAGTCAGAGCTGCTTCAAAAAGCGGAAATTCACATTTTTGTACCATAGTTTGTAAACGCTATAACTTTTACCCAAACCATTTTTTTTGACCCAAACATATTTTTTTTTTTATCAAAGACATGTAGAACAATAAATTTAGCAAAAAATGTATATATGGATGTCATTTTTTTTGCAAAATTTTACAACTGAAAGTGAAAAATGTCATTTTTTTTTTTTTTTTGCAAAAAAATCGTAAAATTTCGATTAATAACAAAAAAAGTAAAAATGTCAGCAGCAATGAAATACCACCAAATGAAAGCTCTATTAGGCTCCTTTCACACTAGCGTTCGTCGGTCCGCTCGTGAGCTCCGTTTGAAGGGGCTCACGAGCGGACCCGAACGCTTCCGTCCAGCCCTGATGCAGTCTGAATGGATGTGGATCCGCTCAGACTGCATCAGTCTGGCGGCGTTCAGCCTCCGCTCCGCTCGCCTCCGCACGGACAGGCGGACAGCTGAACGCTGCTTGCAGCGTTCGGGTGTCCGCCTGGCCGTGCGGAGGCGTGCGGATCCGTCCAGACTTTCAATGTAAGTCAATGGGGACGGATCCGTTTGAAGATGCCACAATATGGCTCAATCTTCAAGTGGATCCGTCCCCCATTGACTTTACATTGAAAGTCTGGACGGATCTGTCCGAGGCTATTTTCACACTTAGCTTTTATATGCTAAAAATAATGCAGACGGATCCGTTCTGAACGGAGCCTCCGTCTGCATTATTATGATCGGATCCGTTCAGAACGGATCCGATCGAACGCTAGTGTGAAAGTAGCCTTAGTGAGAAGAAAAGGAGGTAAAATTCATTTGGGTGGTAAGTTGCATGACCGAGTAATAAACGGTGAAAGTAGTGTAGTGCAGAAGTGTAAAAAGTGGCCTGGTCATTAAGGGTGTTTCAGCTAGCGGGGTTGAAGTGGTTAAACGGAAGTCCAAGTGGGCCTCCGCAACAGCAGCCCTGGCCGATGAATACACCAACAACAGTACTGCAGAGGCCCGGAAACCTGTCGGCTGGAGAGGGGGTAAGACGCACACTGCATCTGCTACCCCTGCCCCTAGGCCCAAGTGGGCACGAGGGGTGATATCCCTCACAGGTTGCTGTTTATGTTTGCTCACCATTAAAAGGTATATATGCAAGACTTATTTTGTTTCACTGAACGAGCAGTGACACCTTTTTTAGCTGGCTAACGCAGTACATTTTACTCTTTACTGTGTTATGCAGACTTCCTCGTAACCCTTAAGGTGCTTGCATACCTTCAATAGCTGGCGGTCAAACAAATATTAAGTCAACAGCTATTCCTCCCAACTCCCCCACACACAGATGTTGTACAATAGCTAACCACTTTCCAGAGTGTAAGATTTTCTGTCTGTAACTGCTGTACTATTTTAGGGTACTTTCACACTTGCGGCAGAGAATTCCGGCAGGTCGCCGGAACTGCCTGCCGGATCTGTCAAAACGCATGCGAACTAATGGCATTTGTGATATGGATCAGGATCAATTTTTGAATTGCCGGATCTGCATGCTGCAATATTATCTCCGTCCTGAAAAGTCTAAAAGACTGAACTGAAGACATCCTGATGCATGCTGAACGGACTGCTCTCCATTCAGAATGCATGGGGATAAAACTGATCAGTTATTTTCCGGTATGAGCCCCTAGGACGGAACTCGGTGCAGGACAAGAATAACACTAGTGTGAAAGTATCCTTAGTTTTGTTCTTTCTTTATCTAAAATGAACCATCCGGCATATTTTATCACTGCAAAGTAAAATCTGATGCAGTCAAATTATTTTAGTTATTGAGTTTAAGTTGATTTGCATACTAGAAATATTTGAAGCTATACAAATGTAATTACTATACTTCTAGATTTTACCAGATGAATATAAATAATGCAGAGTTTATTTTTACATTGCAGAGGTCAGGAAGTGATCACTTTCCCAACCTTGTGTTGAGTTCCTGTTTTTGTCATTGGTGTGGCTGTTAGTAGCAACTCATATGGAAAATGGCGAGAAATCCAGAACGTTCTTGGAGATCTTGCAGTTACTTAGTGTATTTGAGTTCCATAGTTCACGTGTTTTTGTTTTTACCAATTCCAGGTAGAGTTTAATCAAAACTCTGAATCATTATACTTCAACGATGATCAAAGGCGAATCGACTATATTTTGGTGTATGAAGATGAGACTTTGAAGGATCAGACAAGAAACACGAAGAAGAACCTTCTCTTAAAGCAGATGGTATGTTATCTGTTTTAAATTCTAGACGGAGATGGTTTGTGAGACGTATATCCTGGTCACAACCTTTGTAAAGGTCATTTTGATAAAAACGCAGACTGTCTAGTTATTAGACTTCTAAAATATACAAAATCCATATCCGATACATCCACTTGAACTGGTATATCATCAGATCTTTTAGGTACTGTATGTCTGGATTCCAGCATAAAATACTGCAAGTATGAATTACCGTATTTTTCGCCCTATAAGACGCACCTAGGGTTTTGAGGAGGAAAATAAGAAAAAAAATTTTTTAACCAAAAGGTGTGCTTTTGGTGGGTTTTGTACTAATGGTGGTCTATGCATGACACTATTATGGAGGGGATCTGTGGATGACGCACTGTTATGGGGGGGATTTGTGGATGGCATTGCTATATATGTGTCACCCACAGATCCCCCACCCCATAACAGTGCCATCCACATATGCCCCACCCCATAGTGCCCTATGTACCATAGCTAAACCTGTGGGAGGGAGGAGGGGCCGGTGTCATGCAAATGCGGTGGGGCCAGTGCAGTCACTGTACTCCGGCCCCGCCGCTCACTCACCTCCTTAATGCCTAAACATTTTATAATAATGGGTTTAATTGACGTTCCGATCCCCAGCTCCATCTGTACTACCGTACTTACTAAATGTCCTGTAGCAGGCAGAGCAGGGTGGGCGCAGGCACAGGCACATCACTTGACATCAGTGAGTTCCGGCTGCCCTGCCTGCTCTGTCTGCTATAGGACATATAGTAAGTACGGTAGTACAGATGGGGCTGGGGATCGGAACGTCCTTTAAAGCTATTATAAAATGTTTAAGCAATAAAGCAGTGAGTGAGCGGCGGGGGCGGAGTACAGTGACCGCACCGCCCAACTGCATTTGCATGACACCGGCCCCTCCTCCCTCCACCTCCAGCTGATACATCAAAATCATAAAATGGCAGCATTCACCCCATAAGACGCAGGGGCATTTTCCCCCACTTTTGGGGGGGGGGGTGCGTCTTATGGGGCGAAAAATACGGTATTTATTTAATGATACCTGTTGGTGGGTCTCTATGTACATTTTACTAACTTTGTACAGAGAATATTGTGTTCTGTATGCAAAAAAGGGGCTTCTATATGGTTCAAAATCGATTTACAGTATGTTGAGCTTTTGTTCATTTTTTTCCAGTAGGTAATTGTTTCACTTTAGATATTGTAGGTAGGTAGCTGCCCAGTGTCAGTAATGCTGGATCCTAGGTTGATATTGGTGCTAAGTCCATCTGAGAACATTAGAAGAGGGGTATGTGATGGTCTGAGAGGGTGGAGGCCATCTTAAAAGGAACCCAACAGCAGCCATTGACAGGCCTCAATGGTGACATGCCGCTTGGGGACATGTCACCACTGAGGCCAGTCGTTGACTGCAGCGACTCATGTGACCACGTCTGTGCAAGAAATTTAAATACAGAGACTCGAAGTACAATGAAGACAACCAGAGACCCGCAAAGCCAGAACTAAGTTGTGGGAAGCAGGTAAGTATAGTTCTCTTGACAAGTCTCACTGGGTGGAGGGCGGAAAAAAAACTAAACTGTGGACAACCCCTTTTAAGGGTGGGTTCACACTAGCGTTAGGGATTCCGTTATGGCTTTCTGTTATAACATGGTTATAACGGAATCCATAAGACGAAAGGACTGATCTGTTCTTCTGCCCATAGACTTGTATTATGACGGAAGGCAAAATGGAAGCCTTTAAAAGGCATTCTGTTTGCTCTCCGTCCTAATAGAAGTCTGGGGAAAACAAAACCGATCTGTCTGGGTCCCGTTATGCAAGACGGAAAACAAAGTAGGACTTTGTTTTCCGTCTTGCATAATGGGACCCAGACAGATCAGTTATGCTTTCCCATAGATTTTTTATTAGGACGGAAAGCAAACGGAATGCCTTTTAAAGGCTTCCATTTTGCATTCTGTCTGGGCATTCCGTTATTTTCCGTTGGAACGGAAAGCCATAATGGAATCCCTAACGCTGACGTGAACCCACCCTTGGGAAATACTTTGTCATTTTGTTTTTTTAATCCATTCGTGGTTTTGAAAAGTCATGGCATAAAATAAACACATAGAATGCTATTAGGTCTACAAATTTTAACTAAAACCTCCACCCACCTAAATATGTGTAAAAGTCCTGATCTCTGAAACCTTTGTTTCCAGTTTCCTTTCCAAATGAAAGTAACATACTCAAGTACAGTGTTATACTGACTCTGATTTCCTGAGGCTTGCCAGTATCCCTCTGTAATGGAATTAGCAGACACACACATCCTACTAGTGGGATATTTCCTGCAGCAGCAGATGTTAGTAGGACCTTCCCTCTTCTTTTCAGGGCACTTTATTTTTCAGACCAGAACAATTGTGCTTAATAAATGCATGTGTAGTTGGAGATCTAGAGCCAGAAGAGCATTTGTTTTCCCTTCTAATAGAACAGTCAAATGCGAGGCAACATGATTTTCATTTCACTGTGTCCAAAGCAGAGTCATGTTTTTTTCCATTAAATTCTGGGCGAGTCATACAGTTTCACAATTTATCGGAGAGAGTGAGCAAGGAGGTTCTGATTTTCACATCCTTTCCCAGCATCGTGGAGTAGATATGGAAAACATTTTTGTTTACACAATGTTTTTTATATGGCTGATATAGCTGACCAGTATAATTACACTGTAGCTATATTTTTTACTATAAGGTCGCTTTATACAGTGTTATGAACATTTATATAACAGTCTTGTTTGCTGCATAACACGTCAAGTTAGTGAATACAATACTTGTACGTTCACAAGCAAGTTTACAAGTGAGTTAATGGCTTTTGAATATTATAGCAGAGGTAAACCTGGCCATACATGTTAGATTTAAAGGGGTTGTCCAGTTTCAGGAGGTAATATTAAAAGAGACAGGGGGCACACCAAATAATCCAAGGAGTGCAAAGGGTGGCGAAAGAGCATATAACAAATAACCTGACCCAGGAGAGAGTCAAAAGAGCCACCCCAGGAATGCACATCCGACAATGAATCAATATTAAAAATGTATGTAAAGTTTATTAGACACACAAACAGACACACATTAAAAATTGTATACAATAAAATACAAAGTGCGGTATGCAATAGAATATATGTAACCGACACAACCCGGTCCACTGAATTGCCACAAATAGGCACATGTGCTATAAACCAGCATATAAAGGAATTCAATAAATAACAAAGCAAATGTCAGGTAAGGTAAGACCACTAAGAATAAAGACTGACCATGATGAGGTCAAATATCACAAGCCAAACCTACATAACCAGCTAGTGCAGTGGACCTGGAAACAAGAGAAACGCCGACTGCACTAGCTGGTTATGTAGGTTTGGCTTGTGATATTTGACCTCATCATGGTCAGTCTTTATTCTTAGTGGTCTTACCTTACCTGACATTTGCTTTGTTATTTATTGAATTCCTTTATATGCTGGTTTATAGCACATGTGCCTATTTGTGGCAATTCAGTGGACCGGGTTGTGTCGGTTACATATATTCTATTGCATACCGCACTTTGTATTTTATTGTATACAATTTTTAATGTGTGTCTGTTTGTGTGTCTAATAAACTTTACATACATTTTTAATATTGATTCATTGTCGGATGTGCATTCCTGGGGTGGCTCTTTTGACTCTCTCCTGGGTCAGGTTATTTGTTACAGTTTCAGGAGGTAACTAAACCTCATACAGTTGTGTTTAAAAAAAAAAAAAAATGTGAGTGAAGCTCAAAATCCTTTTAATAGCTTTTATTTCCATACACCCAAATGCATTGGGAACACTACACATTCTATTCCAAATCAAAACATGAAAAATATATAAAATTTGTGTTGTTCCTCTAAAAAAAAATTGAAGAAAAGTGAATATTAGACTGTTTAAAAAATAGCAGTGTTTGTAATATTCTTTACAAACTCAAACATTCGCTATATAAACTAAAAAAATGTTTGAAGATTTTGCTTTCCTTTGAATCACTTCACTGTTTGAGAACTGCTGTACATCTGTGTTGCATGGAGTCAACCAACTACTGGCCCAGGTATTCCAGCCCAGGATGATTGGACTACATTCCACAGTTCTTCTGTTTCTTGGTTTTGCCTCAGAAACTGCATTATTTTTTTTATTTTTTTTATGTCGCCCACAAGTTTTCTATTGGATTAAGATCCGGAGATTGGGCTGCCACTCCATAACGTCAATCTTGTTGGTCTGGAACCAAGATGTTGCACGTTTACTGGTGTGTTTGGGGTCGTTGTCTTGTTGGAACACCCATTTCAAGGGCATTTCCTCTTCAGCATAAGGCAGCATGACCTCTTCAAGTATTCTGATGTATTCAAACTGATCCATGATCCCTGGTATGCAATAAATAGGCCCAACACCTTAGTATGAGAAACATCCCCATATCATGATGCTTGCGCCACCATGCTTCACTGTCTTCACAGTGCACTGTGGCTTGAATTCAGTGTTTGGGGGTCACCTGACAAACTGTCTCCGGCCACTAGACCCAAAAAGAACAATCTTGCTTTCATCAGTCCACAAAATGTCTCTTTAGGCCAGTCAATGTGCTCTTTGGCAAATTGTAACCTCTTCACAGTGGGACTTTGCGGGGGGGGGGGGGGGGGGGGGGGGTACTTGCAGATAGCTTGGCTTCACTTAGGCGCCTTCTAATTGTAACAGTACTCACAGGTAACTTTAGACCTTCTTTGATCTTCCTGGAGCTGATTGTTGGCTGAGTCCTTGCCATTGTGGCTATTCTTCTATCCATTTGAATGGTAGTTTTTCGCTTTCTTCCACATCTTTCAGGTTTTAGTTGCCATTTTAACCCCTTAAGGACACAGCCCTATTTCACCTTAAGGACCAGGCCATTTTTTGCAAATCTGACCAGAGTCACTTTAAGTGCTGATAACTTTAAAACGCTTTGACTTATCCAGGCCATTCTGAGATTGTTTTTTCGTCACATATTGTACTTCATGACACTGGTAAAATGAAGTCAAAAAAATTATTTTTTTTGCACCAAAAATACCAAATTTAACAAAAATTTGGAAAAATTTGCAAATTTCAAAGTTCCAGTTTCTCTACTTCTGTAATACATAGTAATACCCCCAAAAATTTGGATGACTTTACATTCCCCATATGTCTACTTCATGTTTGAATTATTTTGGGAATGATATTTTATTTTTTGGGGATGTTATAAGGCTTAGAAGTTTAGAAGCAAATCTTGAAATTTTTCAGAAATTTACAAAAACTCAATTTTTAGGGACCAGTTCAGGTCTCAAGTCACTTTGCGAGGCTTACATAATAGAAACCACCCAAAAATGACCCCATCTAAGAAACTACACCCCTCAAGGTATTCAAAACTGATTTTGAATACGTTGTTAACCCTTTAGGTGTTGCACAAGAGTTATTGGCAAATGGGGAGGAAATTTGAGAATTTAATTTTTTTGTCTAATTTTTCATTTTAACCCATTTTTTCCACTAACAAAGCAAGGGTTAACAGCCAAACAAGACGGTATCTTTATTGCCCTGACTCTGCCGTTTACAGAAACACCCAATATGTGGCCGTAAACTACTGTACGGCCACACAGCGGGGCGTAGAGTGAAAGGTGCGCCGTTTGGTTTTTGGAAGGCTGATTTTTATGGACTGGTTTATTTACACCATGTCCCATTTGAAGCCCCCTGATGCACCCCTAGAGGAGAAACTCCCTAAAAGTGACCCCATCTAAGAAACTACACCCCTCAAGGTATTCAAAACTGATTTTACATACGTCGTTAACCCTTTAGGTGTTGCACAAGAGTTATTGGCAAATGGCGATGAAATTTGAGAATTTCATTTTTTTGCCTAATTTTCCATTTTAACCCATTTTTTCCACTAACAAAGCAAGGGTTAACAGCCAAAC